>NW_017732508.1:1935-3860 GCF_001890085.2 Hipposideros armiger | reverse complement strand
GCATTTTATTATTCATATTTTTTATCTTTTTCTTCTTCTTCTTAAAGAAGTCCCTTTAACATTCTTCCAAAAACAAGGAAGCACAATGTCCACTTGATTTCTTTGAGTTTTGATGTTATTAGGGCTATTATGCTGCTTATGGGATGAACAAAAAACTGCCAGATTTAAGTAGAACACAGAGCAGGGAATACTATACAGAAGGTCCAGGCAGCAGACTCTATGTTGATAGATGTATGGGGAAAAATATCATTATTTATTTTGTGGCAAGTACCAGTCAGAGAATCATAACACAGACCTTTGGGTTTCTGGAGCAAGGCCATTTCTTCTACAGCACAGAATTATTTGTATTTTGACAAATAATTCCTGGCATGATACTGCGACATGGTAGAGATGTTATGGCTTACTATGGGATACCAAATGTATGCAGCTGCAACTGGCCATCATGATCTGAGTCCTGTCACATCCATCAAGTCATAACACTGGATGGATCCAACAACAAATCATAATAATATGGAAGTGATACACTGGGAGCAGAGGATGAGAGAGACCAAACTGCACAAGACAGCTGCTGAGCAGGTGTCCTAGACGCCCATAAATTTGCAGAGCCCTCCCCATCTCATGGCTATAACTTAGTGCAGGATCTCCTAGTGGAAAGAAGAGGAAAATGCATACGCATCATTTATAGCTACAATATCTTGGTTGTGGACACAAGCTGAAAATAGTTGGCAGATTCACTACAACCTTATCCAAGAATGGATTTTCAAAACAGTGGCACAATTACTCATTAGCAGATATTTGGGCAGGGGGAGGGGTTGCACCTGGTCATGACTTTGTGTAGAAAGAGAAGTAGCTAAAGTTTAGAATACATATGGACTCAAGGGCGCTGGTAAAGGACATGGTTAGTAAAATTGAATATAAAAAACTATGTAAATGAAGCTAAATGCATATCAACCTGTCAGCCAAGTTACACAGAGAAAGGAATTATTCAAGTGATCTTTGAACATAGTAACTTGACTCTAAATAGTTCATGAATATATTCTAAGGACATAAAAAAACTGCAAAAGAATTAAATGTACTTATTAAATTTATTAACAATATATTTATTTTAACTCTGAAACTACTTTATATATTTGACTGTATAAAGCATACATGTAAATATTTAATACTATCAGGAAGGAAGGTTTTNATTTTGGATACACATTCAATGAAAATTAGTGTTTATCACCAAGAAAAGACATGTAAAGTAATGTTTATAACAGCAATATTCATGTTAACAAAAAAAATTTAAAACAACCTGTGTGTCCATCAACAGAAGGATGTATAAAAATTACGGTATATTGAAAAGAAAAAGAAACTGCTGCTACAAACACCAGTATGAATAAATCACACAAACATAATAATTCTGGTCACAAAAATGTGAAAGGAGTATATATTGAGTAATTTAATTTTTTAATATAATTTTTTTATTTTTCAATTACAGTTGACATACAACATCACAGGAGTTTCAGGTGTACAACACAGTGATCAGGCATCCACATAATTTATAAAGTGATCACCCTGACAAATCCAGCACCCAACACTATTGACTATATTCTCATGGCTATTCAGTAACTACCAATTTGCACTTCTTAATCCCTTCACCTTTTTCACCCATCCCCCTACCCACCTACCATCTGACAATCATCAAAATGTTCTCTGAGATTTTTTCTCTTTTATTTGTTCCTTTATTTTGGTCTTTAGAGTCCACATATAAGTGAAATCATATGGCATTTGTCTTTCTCTGTCTGACTTACTCCACTCAGCACAATACCCTCTAGGTCTATCCATGTGTTGTAGATGGCAAGATTTCATTCTTTTTTATGGCTAAGTAATATTCTGTTGTATATGTGTATCACCTTCTCTTTACTTATTCATCCATTGATGGA
>NW_017732508.1:0-970 GCF_001890085.2 Hipposideros armiger | reverse complement strand
CCCTTATGGCACAGCTAGTGGAGAGCTTCCTGCTAACAGTATTTATGCAACTTTTAATAAGATCTGTTGTAAAACCACCTGAACATTGTCAAGAATAAAGTCAAATGCCATATTCCAAACCAATTCTACTGACTGCTGCATCAACCTTTTCATGTATTTTATAACTAGATCCAGTTTTTCTAAATTTTTCTCTATTCAGTACATCATGTATATAACCTCTACTCCTTATCTGACACCACTTTGATGTAGGAAGTCACTAAAGTATATCTATAACAAACTTGGGATGCCTTATTGTAGTATATAAAATATCTTATGAATGTGTCTAATTAATTCCTTACTAAGTATGTCCATTACAGTAGTATAGGAAATATAAAGGGAAATTATTCTACTTTACCCTTTCTCAGATTTTCCGTGCATGGCTAGAGTTTACCAAAGTAGCATTTGACTGCCACCACAGATTTTTGCTACCTCCTCATTTTCAGTAAAAGGATGTTTCAATCTCTTTGACTCCTTTTGCAAAATTCTACCAGAGACACTTTTCCATCTACATAGGCACATAGGACTTGGAAATGTCTGCTGACTTTAAGCCATATAACCCTCCCCCAAGAGTTAACGCATGCTGATTGTCTCCTGACCCTTAGAAACAGATCTTTGGCACCTGTCCTTAATGTGCAGACAACTGTGTAGCCTTGTCTGAGAGACAATCATCCTGTAAAACTAGCTAATTTTAAAAATAGCAAGAAATTATACCCACTTTGGATTACTTTTTGACAATGGCTCCTAAAAACATGTTCCTATCCTAAGACTCAGAAACGCTACCCCTAGTTATATACTCAAAGGAATTGAATGTAAATGTCTACTAAAAGTTATGACAAAAAGGCTTATAACAGCTTTAGTCTTCATTGTCCAGATTGAAAACAACCAAACTGCCTACCTACAGTAGATTAGATACACAAATTGTGGCACATTC
>NW_017732507.1:409124-409981 GCF_001890085.2 Hipposideros armiger | reverse complement strand
TTCTGGTTTATTGTCCCAATCGCCTGCTCTGACTCCTGGCAGCTCAGCTCTGCGGGCTCAGGTGAGCTCTTCACAGTTGCTTCATATATACTAAGCTGGTGGTGGGAAACATGGTTTAAAAAACATCTCCCTGGGTCTCAGGGATTGGGCTTTTTCCAGAGAGCCTAACATTTCTCCAGTGGCAGGAGATGCCTAATGATGTGAACACAGGGTGGTTTCCTTCCTGCCTCCAATGAAGAGAGAGTATCTTTAATCCTTCCTGCTGGCACATGTGTGCTGGCATTTACAGGTCTTATTGGCCTGACTGCCCAGGGGTTTAAGGCTGATGTAGTGGCGGCACATCTGGGCAGTACTTTGTACCTTTTAACAGCAGTTGTTCCTCTCTTTCAGGTATGCATAACCATTGGTAGATGCTATGATTCGCTCACTTCACCCTGCCTCCACTCTTTCTCCTGAATGCCTCGTTGAAAGACAAGAGCCTGTTTGTGGGCCCACACTACCTCGTTCTACTGCGCTTCACTTTATGGTGCTTCATAGGTGTTGTGTTTTTTACAAACAGAAGACCCTCCACTAGCAAAAAGGTTATGTCTCACTTTATTGTAATACTCTATTATGATGATCTGGAACCAAACCCACAATACCTTTGAGGTATACCTGTACTCACTTTATTGCAGTGGTCTGGAACCAAACCCACAATATCTCCCCAGGACGCCTGTGCACGTTTCTTCGACTCTTGTGGGGTCTATATCTGCACACTAGGCCAGACTCAGCTTTTAATAATTCATTACTTTTTCCTGTATTTCTCCTTCTCATTTATATAGTGCCCAGCACATCTTCCTCCCATGCTCTGCAAGAGA
>NW_017732507.1:407821-408991 GCF_001890085.2 Hipposideros armiger | reverse complement strand
CCACATTCCCTGGAAACCAGACCAAACAATGCTATGACTAGCACCAGGTCCTGAAGCCATGATCAATTGCTCTCTGCCTTAGCCCAGACCAATCAGTAGAGCCCCCAGGCCCCAACTCCCAAAGCAGCCATGATTAATGATTTTCCCCTTATTTCACCTAGCCACTAGAGGCCATCAGGGAGCCTGGTTTTTGAGAGCACTAGTTCACTGTGTCTCTGGACTTGGCGCCAACTCCTTAAATAAACATTTACTTTCTTTGTTGCAAACTCCTGCTTGTGTTTTCTTTTGGCTTGGAAGCCTGCAGGCAAGGGCACCCTTTGAGTCTATGGTAACATTGTCTTATTTTCTCTGGTTACCATCAAGAGTTTTGCTATTTGCTTATTTGCAATTTGAATATGATCTGTCTGTGTTTATTTTCAAGTATTTATCTTACTCAGAGTTCTCTAAGGTTATTAGTGCTATAGTTTAGTGTATTTTATCAATTTTGCAAATTCTGAGCCATCACCTCTTTAAATATTTCTTTGCCCCATTATCTCTCTCTTCCTGAGATTCCACTGACACATATCGTATTAAATGGTTTGATATTTTCTCACAGCTCTTGTATGCTCTGTTCTGTTTTTCTCCCTATTTTTTTCCCTTTTGTTTCAGTATGAGTAATTGCTATTGACCTATTTTTAAGTACATTGATTCCTTACACGGCTATGTCAAGTCTATTGAATCCATCAAACAAACACAGTCTTCATCTTTCTTACCCTATTCTTTATTTCTATCATTTCCAATTGAATTTTTCTTATAGTTCTCTGCTGAGGTTCCCCATTTTTAGTGCATGCTGTCTTCCTATTTCAGTAGAGCTTTTAAGATATCAGTCATAGATATTTAATATTCCCCCTATCTCATAATATTAATATATGGGTTATCTCTGAGTCTCATCATTTCCTCGCTTTGCCTATTGACAGCAGATTGCTTTTAATTGCTTTGTTTAATCTGTCTTTAATATCTTTTTATTAGAGGCCAGGCAGTAAAAAAGGTAAATAGTAATTTTCTCTGACAATGGGCATGCTAAGCCATTAGTGTGTGGGCTGAACCAAACTAATCAGGAGCTGGGCTACATTTGGGTTTTGTTATTGCTGCAGTTACCTTTATTGCACCAGTATCTTCAAATTCTAGTGA
>NW_017732507.1:403394-404841 GCF_001890085.2 Hipposideros armiger | reverse complement strand
CCCTATTAATGTATTTTCCAGAATTTCTGTAATCAGCCCGTTTAAGGTAGATTTTATAGCTCATCTTTCCCTTTCCTGGGTATCCCAAGTAGGGGAAAAATAGCTTGCAGGCCTAATGCTAACTCTGTCCTTTCCAGTAATGAACAGTCAGAAGCATAGGCAAAAAATGTATGGTGAGTGAAGTATTATTTGAATGAATTTGTACTATTTATGTGATTGGCTTTATATCCACTGTGTACATGTTATTAATTGGTAAAGATAAACCTGGTCCATATGCATGAAATACACATCCCTTCCTACAGACCAATATGATGTTCCCATAACCAAGGTGAAGGACCAGTTATAAGTGTTTTGAATGCAGCTAAGTGTGACCGCTTAATCAAGGTTTATAATAAAAATACCTATGCAGTCAGTAGTATGCTACTAACCTTGTTGAATTATGTAGAAAATATATATCTTATGTATTATACACACATACATATGATTATGTGTGTGCGCCGACTGCTCTAGATGCTTTGTGTATTTTCTGTGGCTGATATTCCCTGGGAAATCGATGCAATACACACTGATATCTCTAAAACTCAATTGCTTGGAGAGGTGGCAAACTTCTTAAATAAGTAATAAGTTGATCAATTGAAAAGATATGGAAAACTGGAATTAAAAACACTAGAGGTACTGCAGGAAATTATTCAATGTCATTTATTGCTAAGGGAAACATAAATTACTAAAATATCTGTAAAGCCGCTGTAGATGGAGAACAAGGACCAAGTTTTTTGTTTGTTTGTTTGTTTGTTTTGTTTTGTTTTTTAACCTTTGAGTATATAACCAAAGAAATAATGTGCAATGGAGGTAAATCTTTTTAAAAATATTAATTCTTGAATATAAAAGACTGTATTTTCTTAAGCTATTTTAAGTCCTTTTTAAAATAGTATTTTCAGGCCATATTGGAAAATTCTACTTGTCCACAGGTTAAAGAAATAACTACTCAGACCTTTCTCAATGGAAACTGCAGGGGTTTCTCTTCTCGTTCATTCCAACCAATATTATGGTCTTGGTATCTCTGAAAGTTTTCATAAAGAGTCACAGTCCTCTGGTTACAATGTCATTGTCAGAGTTCACATTACAGCAAGGTAGGCAGATTTCTATTTAAGAGAAACTACCAACCTTTGGAAGAGAAAGAGTAAGCACTAGACAATAACCTAGACAATCAGCCACTCCCACAGAACATTAGAATGCTGCCCTCTGTCTTTTATTTGTAAGGGGAACTTGAAAAGCACATAGAGTTATATACGCCATAATGAAATGATTTACCAAAACACTGGATAATATCACTAAAACAATCGATCTGTTCACTAGAGAAGTAACCAAAATTGTAAAGAGCACAGATCAGAAACTAGGAACACAAGGTATTTTCTGGAACTCAAGAGGAATCACATGTACAGCTCTC
>NW_017732507.1:400559-403076 GCF_001890085.2 Hipposideros armiger | reverse complement strand
CTATCAAGGGATGCTGTGAGATAGAATTCTAAACTTCTTTCCCACATATGTATAAAAACTATGCAAATTATGAAATTACATATGCAAATATATCTTAGTATTGACTAAATTTGAGGACATAAATCATCTGCTGGGGAGCAGGAGACTCAGGCCAGCCTGTGCCCTGCTACTGCTGGCTCCTCTTTGTCCTGACTCCCTGCATCCACTCATGAAAGAAGAAGAAAAAAAAAAAAATGAAGACAAGGACTATCACTTGGAACATGGTCAAATAGCTCCTACTGGACCCAACCACCCTGTTTACAACAACTATAAACTCCAGACAACCTACAAAAATAAAGCAATGACTCAAGTCAATGGATAGTGATCAAATGCATGTACATTCTATAGCTGAGGTGACACTTGTTAAGAAAGAATGCAACTGTTTGAGTTAGGTGTTTTTCCCCCTGACTTTTAGTCTGAAGCTAGGTCAACATTTTCAACGTGTGAAATGGCTATAACTTATAGGAAACATGCAGACTTTCTGACCTGAAAAACCAGAAGACACATTTCAAGGCAACGTACTTCTAAATGCTGAGGGGAGATTCTGGAAAGGAGAGGGCCACAGAGGAGCCTCAAACTGTGAGTATAAACCCTATCCACATCGCTGGCTGGCTCCTGAACCATACATGCATGATGCAGGCTCAAAGTAGTTTGTGATTAATGCTAAAATAACTGAGATTTGAAATGTCATAAAATGTTTGAAGATAGCCAAATTAATTGCCTAATCAACAAAACAAACAAACAAAAAAACCCCCACTACTCTTAAGAATATAAACAAATGCAAATCATATATCACATTCACAATGAGTGGGATATAATCAAAATTAGTCATTTAAGAGGAATCAGAAAAAAAATGTTACATATTCTTAAAGGAAAAATTATCAAGAGATCTTAATCTTGAGATTATCTAGATGTTGGGATCATCATACAAGGACTCTAAAGCAGCTAGCATCTNCCACATAATGTCTTGGGAATTTCCGTTATCACTACAATGCACCCAGGAAGATAAACTTTCAGGGCCACTGGGCAGCTACAGCTGAAGAAAGATTGCCACAACTGTGATGATGGCTGTGTTCTACCTGTGAGCACTGCAGTCTGTAGTCCCCTTATTCACTTTCAAGTTCAAATAACTGTGCTGATCTTTTTAACTATTTTATAAACTGAGGATTCATTTATATCAGTTGCTGTTTCTCTAGCTACATCATAATGAGAATGAGGGCCAGTGTGTGAGTACCTGTGATCATTTCCCTAGTAATTTCCATAGTAATGTTTGCTTATCTTGGGTGCAATTTGGAGACAACAACAATTAAATATACACAGGAAAAACTTTGTTATTTGCTGCATAATGGTCCTCACATAATTTCTTTTATAGCTATATTCTAAATCTAGATTTTGTTCCATTTTTCAGGAACTGAGTCAACATGTGGTTTATGTTCCCTAATGTTAATTTACCGACAAAGTTGAGGCCTAGAGTTCATCCTTAATATATATTTTTTCTTATTCCTTTTTTCCTAGAACCAATTTTGTTCACTTCCCATATGACTTCATCATTTATCCTTCATTTTAAAAGACCATGTACACCACAGTGTTAACCTTTACTCTTCTTCCAAGTATTGACATCATGCTTAAAAAAGGATTGATGATGATGATATTGATAATAGCTAACATTTATGTAGCACTTGCTGTGTGCCAGGACCTGTGCTAAGGACTTCATGCATATTGATTCATATAACCTACACAGTAACTGTCTACAGTTGGCAAAATTATCACCTCCATTTTATGAATGGGGAAACAGACACTGAGTTGTTAAGTAACATGTTCAAGGTCACATAGCTAGTGGGTGGTCAATTTTTTAAAATGTGAACCTTTTTACACATAATTCCACATTTATAAGTGACCATTTGAGATGATTCCAAGTGATTTGAACAACATGTACAAATTCAACCACAGATTCACTGCTTGAGCACAGTGCTGAGAAATCTGTCTTCTAAAATAAAAGACATTCCTATTAACTGACAAAAGTATGTTTTATTTGGAAAAGCATACATATCATTTGATGTCATGAGACCTATATTTTATTTATAGCCCACCAACATTTTAGATCTATGCTAGTGGGCTACTAACTAAGATATACTTTGCTCATATGAAAAGTGGAAACACACATATTATCAGCCTACCTGGCTCACAGGGTTCTTATGAGTATGAGAAAGAGAATAGATTTTAAAAATGTTATAATCATTAATCAATCGCATAACAGTTGTATGAATAAAATAGATTAAATTGACAAATAACACAATAAAGCAGTAATTAAACCTTCAATTTAGGAACTATCATTGACACTATTCCAGAGGATTTTCCAGGAATTGACATTTCCCTGCACATAGTCAGAATCTACTTTCTATTCGGAGTTAATATTGAGAATAAAACTGTTTCTCCTAAACACCCACTTACTAAAAGATGAAAAAAAAATATTAACTG
>NW_017732507.1:394076-397339 GCF_001890085.2 Hipposideros armiger | reverse complement strand
TAATAACTTTGAATCCTGCCCTATTCTTCAGACACCAACCAGTTCCTCTCTCCTCTACCAGTTGCCAGACATTCTCGTCATTTCTTTTACAAACTTAAATAATGCATGAATATTAATGAGATTATAGTCTTATTGGTTAGTTCATAACTTACATAAGTTTTCTTTAAATATATTTTTGTTGAGAAAACTTCACGTATGCTTTCTTTCTGTACTCTGCAACTCCAAGCAACAAATCTTGGGTAGCCCTGCTTACCATGCATATGTCACAATATAATTCTCAACAAGACAAATATGTGTGATTACATTCACTAAGTAACACTGAAGAGCTCCAAATTGTTCACTGTGAAAGCTGTAACTGCTTAAGTAAAATTAGTTTGGCTTTTCATTTAGCTTCTATTTCCTTTCCTTCTGATATTTAGCTTTCAATGCTTGGTAAGGAAAGAAAAGGGCATTTTTGCCTTTTTCAATCAAGTTCAAAGAGGGGATGGGTCAGGGAACCCTTGGACGCTGAGCAAAATAATTGATATCTGCCATTTTGGTCAGAAATTAGGAACATTAATATAAAGAGGGTCAAAGTGAGATGACTAACTTAAAATTATGAGTAACATCAAATTGAAGGAAATAAAATCAGTTTGCTTATTCATCTGCCCTATCTAATTCTTGAAAATAGGGTTTCTTACATACATATAAATATAAGGATATAAAGTAACAAGTGGTTAAAAGTATGATAATAATAGAATGAGATAATTTACTGAGTATTTTCTAGGGAGTACACTTCAGCATGAACTCTGTATGCATCGTACGTTTTAATCTTCACAAATCTCTTCAAGGTAGATACCATCAACCTTATTTTACCATGTAGGATATTCAGACTTGGGGAACTGAAGTAACTGAAATTCACACAGCTACTAAATGGCAGAGTTGAATTGGAGCAGTCTGTGTGATTTAAAATCCCATCACTATGAGAGAAGATTAGCAGATGAAGCCAGGAGTGAAGCTTCAGGCATAAGCCATATCACAATATTTGCGAGAAGTTGGTGACAAATGTAGCTCAGCTTTTCCAAGAAGTGTGGGAAGTTACGTTTACAGGTTTTTATTTTGTTGACAGAGTCCCTCCTAAACACAAATTAATTGACTCTCAGCATCTGCTTTTAAAATGTTCCAGAAGGGAACAAATAATTGGTAGTTAATTATCTATGAAAATGTTCTGTTTTTAACTACTAAAAGAACTTACATTTTCCTCAGTGGATTTGGTCTTGCTCTATAATTCAATCATTGGTAATACTAATTCATTCTCCTATGCACTTTATTTTTAAAGCATTTAATCAATACAACAGCATATTCAGACAAGGGCTCTTCACAAATAAGAAAACTGAAGGTCACAGAAATAAAATATGAATTTGAATACAGGTTTGCCTGATTCCTAACACAGACTCTTATTACAATACAAATCTAGCCAAAATGCTGAAGGAGCACTATACAAGGATACAATTTCCGATAATTTGTTTTACATTGAATTATAATTAGCATATATATATTTTATCTTACCTTTTTGGCTTAATTTATAAGGGATAAAGAAAATATCTAGGTTTATAGCTGTCTATAATATTATTTCTAACATAAAATTGATAATAATTATTAAAGAAATGAGAAAATGTATAAATAAAAGAACATTAATTTTTCATTACATTCTGAGTTATTACTACCAATGATCCTTTGCCTAAATATGGGCAATAGCATTTTGTAAGGAAACCGGGGCAGAATGACTAGATTGGGGAAACTTTAAAAATCCTCCTTTCCTTCCCTCTACCTTCATTATATCAGTACTGATATTCAAGGAAGAAACTTTAAAAATGCATTCCTCCTCTACAGCATTAATTAAAAATTTATTTCAGTTAAAACATTAAAATGGCATTTCCATCATTTTTCTTTATTCTCAACCAAAAATATAGATCACTTAAATTATGAAAATTAATCTGCTTCATTAATTGAAGCATACAAATAATTATTTCTAGTGAGTTCCATTATAGGTAAATGGACTATATGGGTTTCCCATGAAGAATCTTTTGCTTTGAGAATATTAAAATTGAATATTTAAGACATGCCAACAACTGCTCATTTCAAGTAAACGATAAATCCCCCTTATGCGATTCCATAATTCTTTACCTGCACCTCTGTTAAAAATTTACTGTTCAATCTCTGATCACCTCGTGTTCCTCTCCCATCTGTGACTCATTGGAGATTTAGCCAATGTCTTTCAATACCACAGTCCTGGTGTATTTAAAAATACAACAATAATTCAATTTATTAACTGACATTAAGCTATTGAACTAAAACAAAAAACAGGAATACTTAAGAGCGCTGTCATTATTATTGAAAGAGATAATGCATGTGAAGCCTAAAACATAGTGAGCACTTTATATATATATAGTTTTATTTTTTATTTTCTTAGTTTTATTTATTTCTTATTGTCCAGTTACATAAGAATCCAAATGATAACTATATAGTTTCTTTGCATTTCTGATTACACATTGACCATGTTTAATATACATCAAATATTGAAATTCCAATGTAATTGAAGATATTGACTTTCAATATCTATTCAAATATTTCAATATTTATCAAATAAGTAGACTTCTTTTCCTTTGTTCTATTGTATCTTCACTGGATGTCTTTAATTTTCCCTCTGTGAGTATTAATATCATTTTCTGTGGCCTAGTTTTGTCTTGTTGCTACAGACTAACTTGGCCTTAAGCTATACTTTGATAACTTGATTAGGAGAAATCCATAAGCTTTCCTTACTACTTACGATAACAGCGTGTGATTTCAGAATTTACCAAATGACCCTGTTAAATGTTTCTCCCCTAGTTTAACTGCCAGAAGAAAGTAAATCTCATTTCCCTCATTTTCAGTTTTTAGGGAGTTGCCTCACTGTATCACCAAAAAATTGAAAACAGGTATATATACAGAATATTAAATGCTCTATAAATATGCTGGAATCTGAATCAGTGCATTTTTTAATGATAGCTATGAATTTTTTTCTCATGAGATACCCATGGCAGTAAATTTAGCAAAATTTATTTGGTTCACCTATTCATCTTTGATTGATTCATTTCAAGAAATTAATTAAGACAGCTATGTGCTTTAATTTGTGCTATTCAACCAGTCACCATGGGAACTGACACCCAGATTGCACTTTCCCTTACAAGTAAGCTTAAGGTGTATACTTTATCTTAAATTAGCAAGCTCATGGCATTTCTGAA
>NW_017732507.1:388154-392631 GCF_001890085.2 Hipposideros armiger | reverse complement strand
GGATATCTTAGCAGAAAATATATATCAGCTATCTTGAAGATAGATCAATAGAAATAGTACAATCTGAAGAACACCAAAAAAAATGTTTTTGGGAAAAAATGAATAGAGCTTCGGGAACCTTTGGGACATATCAAAAGTATAAACTGCATGTAATTTGGGCCCAAGAAGAATTGGCATGTGAGAACAGGACAGAAAAAAAAAATTAAAAAAAAATATATATATATACATATATATGTATATATTTGAAGAAACAGTAGTCAAAAACTTCCCAAATGTGTGCAAGACATAATTTTACACAAACAAGAGGCCTAGTAAAACCCAAGTAGGAATAATATAAATAAAACTAAATCCCAACACAGAGAAGTTGCAGAAAAATCAAGGATACAGAGAAAAACCTTAAAATTAATAAAAGCAGGACCTAACTTTATACTATATATGAGATGAAATTTAAATATAAAGCTCCGATAGGTGGAGGGCAAATGGATAGAAATGATACAAATACAAATTATAGCATTATAAGGCTGGATTAGCTATTTTAATATGTAGTCATCAAGAAAACTCTATTGCTGGAGATAAAGCATGATATTTGACAAAGATAAAAGGCTCAATTCATCAGATATAATTATATGACCTTATAACCAAGCTTCAAAACACATGATGCAAAACTACAGTATTAAAGAACTAGAAAATTCCCTAACCATAGATTTTAACAGTCCTCTTGAACAATTAACTGATTGAGCAACTAGACATAAATACGAATAGAAACATCAACAACCTTGATAATGGATAATTAATTATACATTACATATAATAATGTCAGAATGCACATTCTTTTTGAATGCTCATATTATATTCACCAAAATGAAACATAAGTTGGGCCATAAAAATTCTGAATTAATAAACTGAAATCATATGAAATAAATTCTCTGCTCACAATGTAATTAGATATCAATAACCACAATTTATCTAGGAAAACTGCGAATATTTTCAACTAAACAACACACTTCAAAATAACCCATCAAAGGAGAAGAATAGTTTGAACTGAATGATATACAAAATATAGTACACAAAAAATCTGGGGAGGGAACTAAGAATCATTAGAGGAAAAATCTCACCTTTAAATGTACATATTTTAAAAATATGGTCTAAAATTAATGACCCAAGATTATGCATTAAAACAAATTTTAAAAATAAAAGAGCAAAGGAAACTAAAAGCAAGCTGAAATTAGAAAAAATAAAAAGTAGATATCAACAAAATAAAAGTTAGGCAAACTGTGGTAAATGAACAAAGCAAAGAGCTGTCTTTTTGACTCAAGAAAGTCTGAGATAGAGCGACAGCGCGGCCAAAGATGCTGCACCTGCACCAGCACCAGCACCAGCACCAGCACCAGCACCACCAGCACCACCACCAGCACCAGCACCACCAGCACCACCAGCACCACCAGCACCAGCCTCCCATCCCATCCCCCCGGCACAGACACACACACACCCCACACCCCTTGAAAAGGCAGCGTAACGGGACAAACACACAGACACCCCCCCACCCCCACCCCTTGAAAAGGCAGCGTGACGGGGCTGCTTACCGTGGAGCCGCCTCCTCCAGGCCGCAGACCTGCGCAGAGTGGGCCGCGTGAACCTCGCCTCGGTGCTCCTCCCATACGGGTGGGTCCGCAGGGCTCTTTATAGGAAGTGGAGCCAGCCGGGCCCGGACCCAACCTTCAGGATCCAAGATGGTGAGATTGCGGACGTTGCTCCCCGCCATGCCGGGGCAGCTGGCGAAGGCCTCCAGGCAGAGAGAGGCTTCTGGACCGTCCGAGGCCCAGTCCAACACCGCTGGTCGCAGACAGCAGGCTCCTTGCCAGGTGAGCAGAAGGAAACGCCGCCATGGCGTGCGGAGCTGGAGCAGGCCTCGCCAAAGCGGATGGTCCGGCCTCCGAGGGGCTCACACCGCAGGCTGAGGTGGGCTCTCTGGGGAACGGGGAATGAAATGTGTCTCCCTGGGGCCCGGGCCCCTCAGGCATGCCCCGGTCACTGTGCGGGCAGGTGGGCCGAGGTCTGGTAGGTGCTCCCCTGGCACCCCCTGGCAAGTTCAGGAAGCCCAAAGGCAACGGGTCAGTGTTCGCAGAGGCTCCCCGCCAAAGTGGCTTTAGCTCTTCTTTTGGCCTCGGTGAATGGGGGTGGCGAGGGTCTGGAGGCCTGGCAGGGGCCTGCGTGGGCAGGACGGCAGAGGTGTCGCCGAGGCGGCAGCTGAGGCCTGCCAGCGAGGCTCCGCCAGGATTCCTGCGAGGCTCTGGCTGGCCTGCCGGGACCGGAAGTCGTTACTGGCCGCACATTTTCTTGGTCGTTTCAACTGAGCATCAGCTTCTCGTGGTCTTCCAGCATTCCTGGTTCCGAGTTGTTGGCTGCAGAGGCTTTGTGGGCTTGTTCGTTCTGAGGCCATGCTGAAACTACTGGGAGACTCGTTTTCATGATGATGGCCTTGGGACTGTTCCAGAAGCCGTTATCTTCATCCCAGCAGGACTTGGGTTTAATCTTCTCCAGGTCGCTGTAGTTAAGGGCCAGGCGAATCAGTGGCTGCACCTGCGCCAGTAGTTGCTGGAAGAGCATAGTCATGTTTTTGCCAGTAGATGGTAGCCAAGTAATCAGTCTTCTCTAGCTCAAACCTGACTCTGCAGACCTTTGATTTCTCTCTCAATCAATCTCTCTCTCTCTCTCTCTCTCTCTCTCTCTCTCTNGAGTTGGTGACACACAGGAATGAGTGAATGAATGAGTGAATGAATGGCTTGATGACTCAGGCTATAGTCACAAGGGTCAGGGTACCTTCCTGGTCTCCATTATTCCATCTTCAATAACCTCCCAGGGAGGCACTTAGTGTCCAGTATTTGAAATCTCTCTCCAGCAAGACTATTTCTCCCTGACTCCTCAAGGGTGAAGGTTTGCTTCATTAAAGAGAAATTTCAAGGCAGTATGTTGCATCTGTGTGAAAATTGGGGTGACCCCACCCACCTCCCCAAGGACAGTGGGCAGAGACTTGTATAAAGGCCCATCCTAGGAATTTCCCAAAGAGAGACAGCTCCAAAAGTAGTAAGCCTTTACTCCTAGAAACAAACATTACCAGCAGCCCTCCCTCCTCCTTTCCATCCACCCCACAGCATTTACTCATTAAAATAGAAGGAATCAAGTCCCCCCTCACACACACACACACATACCCAATGTACAGATGGGGAAATGGAGTCTAGACCAACTTGAATTCTAAAGCTCCACTGGCTGTTGAGACCAAGATCTGATTGGTTTGGACTGATGGTTTCAGAGATAAGAAACCTGGTGACGTTAAGCAACAAAGTGTCCTTGACTTTGCTACACAGTTCATAAATTCTAAGGAGGTAATGGTGATGGCTACTGGGACTGTCGGCTACCAAAATCTCCAGAAGTTGCAGTTTCTACACCCGTTTGACCTCTGGTATGAATCAAATCATAAAATTCTTCATCTCCTTCCTATATTAGTATTATTCATCTATATGTTTTGCCTGTGGCTTTATACTACCTCTCATCAGAATGGGAGAATTATACTTCTTCACCCTTAAGTAAGCTGGAGTTGGCCATGTGATTTGCTTTTAGCCAACAGAATGAGAGAGGGTGTAAATGACAGCATGACAGATCCTGATCAAAGTCTAGACAGGTGTCAGATGCTTACATGTGTGCTCCTGCCATGTACCAGGAGGAGACTTGTCCCACATTGCTGCCTGTCCAATGATAGTGTACAGACATTTCAAGCAGCCCTGAATCCAAACTGCAGCTGGAGCCAAACTCAGCTCAGAGGCAATTTGAAGTTCTCTGCCTTGATAAACTAAACCATAGTCAACTAGATAGTGAAAGAAAAAAAAATGCTTGTTATAAGTTGGGATTTATTTTTTGTTTGTTTGACAGAAGTGAAACCTATTAGATGATTCATGGAAGTTGCTACAATTGTAGCATGTGGTTGTGATAATCTCATCATTTGACTTGACAATGAACACTATTCTAAGACATATTTTTAGGATATATATGACCTACGTTTTGACTCGTGTTTCTTTTTCAGGGGCTTTTCTGAATGGTTCTCTATATGATGCAAGTTAATTATTTTAGAAATAAGAAAGAAACAACCTCTCATTCGAGGAACAGATATTTTATATAGTGGAAAAGACACTGGTTATATGTAGAGTAATACTTGTTATTTTCCTTCCATGATACTTTGGGTAATTTTGGTGTAAAATATCACAAATCTTTTATAAGGACTCATATCCTATCACCCTTCGCTCTGTGCCCTGGCCACACTAGTCTTTTCCCAGATCTTCAAAAGTGTCATGCAAATTTCCCCAGAAGGACTTCCAATGAAGTGTTCCTCTACCTTGAATATCTTCTTCCCCTTCATTCACCCAGAAAAAATATGGTTACCCCTGAAATCTCATTTCAAATACATCCTTGAGGAAGCATTCCC
>NW_017732507.1:344302-382194 GCF_001890085.2 Hipposideros armiger | reverse complement strand
GAAGAGCATAGTCATGTTTTTGCCAGTAGATGGTAGCCAAGTAATCAGTCTTCTCTAGCTCAAACCTGACTCTGCAGACCTTTGATTTCTCTCTCTCTCTCTCTCTCTCTCTCTCTCTCTCTCTCTCTCTCTCTCTCTCTCATATATATATATATATATATATATATGTATATATAATTTCCCAAATAGAAAAATATATATATTTTCCAAATAGTAAAGGAATTATCAAAAAATTCTCACAAAGAAAACTTGAATGATCAGATGTTTTCACTGAAAATTCTTAACATTCAGTCCTGCAGTTTTTCAGATAAAGCAGAGGAGGAATACTCTCTAAGATACCTTTTAAGACCAATGAACCCTAAAGATGTATCCTGACAATGAAATTAGAAAGAAAAAAAATGCAGAAAATACCCATCATAAACATAGGCACAAAAATCTTTAATGGAATTATCAAAATCAAATTTAACAATATATAAAGGAAATATATTATGAATAAATAGGTGCAATTCCAGGAATAGAAGACTATTTTAACTTGCTTAAATCAATCAGTGTAATTCATATTAACAATACATCTAGGAGAAATATAGAGCTAATAACAGTTAATGCTTTTTCTCTGAGATTAGAAACAACACAATAATACCCGCTCTCACATTTAACATTGCATTCAAATGTTTATATGTGATTCATCTGTATAAAAACATGCAATTTTATTTTTTGTGTGAGTTCACGAATCCACCACTATAATCAAGATGTAAAACCATCCCATAGTTGTCTTTTATTGATACCTAATTTGATTTGATTATGGTCAGATAACACATTCTGTATGATTTCAATTATTTTCAATGTGTTGAAGTTTGTTTTATAGCCTAGGATATGGTCTGTCTTGTTGAATATTCCTAGGACAATTGAAAAACATGTTCATTTTTATGTTATTAAGTGAAATATGTAAAATATATTTTGGTTGATGGCATTCTTCAGATCTTTTATGTCTTTGCTGATGTTCTTTCTGCGAGTTCCTTCAACTTTTGTGGGGGATAGGTGGGTTAAAGTCTCCAACTATAATTTTAGATGTGTCTATTTCTCTTTTCAGCTTATCAGTTTTTTCTTCTTTTTTTAATTGGGGAATTGAGGTAGGGGAACAGTGTTGAGGAATTGGGGAGGAGGACCACCCAAGTTGTTGTTCTTCAGTCTTGGTTGTGGAGGGTGCCTGTCACCATCTGGCTGCCCGTCAACAGCTCATGGCCTCTAAGCTCAAGTTGCCTAGTTCAGTCTTAGTTGCGGGTGGGCGTAGCCCACCATTGAACAGGCAATCTTGTTGTTACACCAGCTGAGCCATCCTGCCATCTGTTGGCAGCTCAGTGGCAGCTCAACTCGGGTGCAGTGTCACTGGCCCATGTGGGAATCAAACCGATGGGCCTGTTGCTCAGAGCCCATGCTCTTAAACCAACTCTTAACCAACTGAGCCACTCCGCCGGCCCTCAGCTTATCAGTTTTTGCTTTATACAGTTTGTCTCTGTGGTTTGGTGTGTACTATTTAGAATCATTGTCTTCCTTATCTTTTGGGTCTCTTATCATTATGCATTTGAGCAAAGGGGGCTATGTTTCCAATGGCAGTTTAATTTTTAAAGCCTTTGCAATATTATTTTGGTCTGCTTAATTGGATCTGGTACCGCTTGGGCTCCTACTGGTCTCTGTCAATGTTGACTGCGTGGGCAAAGTGGAGTTTCCCAGACCAGCCAGGAGTGTCTCTTGGTGGGAAACACATGTGTTGGGATCATTTTGTCAGTGCCACTTGGTTGCCTTGATATCCCCAGATGGGAGAGAAAATTCTCAGCCTGTGGAAATAAGCAGGCTTCCAAGAACATGAGGACACTTGCTGTGACTGCATTCCTTTTTCTTATTCTGCCTTTGTCTCTGGAAAGGGGAGGAGAATTTCAGGCTTGTGAGGTAAGAGGCTTTCCAAACTGGGAAACATATTGTAGCTGAATCTCTCTTGCAAGTTCTGCTTTCCCACCTTTTTATCTCTTGACAGAAAATGGGTGTCTTAGCCCGTATGGGATAGCGCTTCCCCATGGCACTTATTTTTGGGGCTCCTGATTGACCTGCCTTGCCAGTGGTATGCACTTTGGCTGACATGGCCATCGGGACTCCGCTTTGCTCATGGGAAGGATGAGCTTCTGTTGCGAGGTTGGGGGTGGGAAACGTTTCATCCCTGTGGCTTTCTTCTACTGGTTGGGAGGATACAAGACACGCTGCCGCTATGCTATTCTTCCATTCCTGTGGTCACAAACCAACTCGTCACCTTCCTCCTACTGCCTTCAGAACTCTCCATTCTTTGTCTCTTCTGCCATTTCTAGGGTTTAAAGTTGTGCTTTATGATGAGCAAATGGAACAAAAATGGGTCTACACCATCTTGCCCAGCTTGGAAGTCTCTCAATTTTTTTAAAAAAGAAGAAAAAGTTGGAGAACTTGTATTACTGAATTTCAAGTATTACTATAAATCTACAGTAACCAAGGGAATGTGGTATTGGCAAGACGATAGACACACTAGGTCATGAGAACAGAATAGAAAATATTTAAATAGAATCATCGTATATTGTTAATTGATTCTCCCTAAAGCTTCCTAGGGAATTAAATGGGGAATGCAAAGATTTATAAAGAACTGGCGCCTGCAGAACAGGATATCCATATGAATAAAAATGAGCCTCAAACTTTACCTCATACTGTACACAAAAACATAAAATGAGTCATGAATCTAAATATAAAATTATAAAATTTCTATAAAAATAAATTGGTATCGTCACTTATTTCTTTGTTAGTAAAATAAAGCAAGAACCACAAAATTAAAATAATAAATGATGAGTTAGAATTGATCATAGTTAAGAACATTTGATCACTGAAGAACACCATAAAGAAAATAAATAGCAAGGCACAGATTGGAATAAAATATTCTTAATAAATCTGACAAAGATCTTGTATCCATAGTATATAAAGTACTCTCACAACTCAAAGAGTCAGCCCTCTGGTTCTTCAGGTTACACATTTGTGGATTCAGTCAACCACAGATGGAAAATATTGAAAAAGATGTTATCATTGTTGCTGGTATATACTATGCAGTTAGGCCTCTGATGGTTGTATGTGTACTGAACAAACACAAACTTTTTTCTTCTTGTCATTATTTCCTACATAATACACTATAATAACTATTTACATAGTGTTTATGTTGTATTAGGTATTATAAGTAATCTAGGGATGATATAAAATATACGGGAGGATGTGTGTAGGTATATGTAAATACTATGTCATTTTCTAAGGGGCTTGAATATATTTGGGGTTTGGTATCCACAGGGTGTTCTGGAACCAATTGCCTGTGGATACTGAGGGATGACTGTAGTGAGAAAAGAATCAGCCTAGTAGAAAAAATAGACAAATGATTTGAACAGATGATTAAAAAAACAGCATATATAAATATCTAATAAGCATACATTCTCACCATCATTAATCAAGAGGGAATTACAAACTAAGGCCACAATGTGATAGTAATGCACAGCTCTGAGAATGGCTGAAATTAAAAGAGTAAGTTCACAATTATTGGTGAAGATTTAGAAGAACTTGAACTCTCATCCCCTGCTTTGGTAATAAGATATGGTACACCCAATTTGTAAATCTGTCTAGCAATTTCTTTACAAGCTGAATAGTCACCCATTGTGAAATTCATCCATTCCGTTCCTAGGTATTTACCCCAAAGCTATGAAAACATATGTCCACACAAATAATTCTACAAGAATATTCATAGTAGCTTTATCCAGGCAGGTGAAAAACTGAAAACAGTACAAGTGTCAGTCAGCTGGCAAGTGGCTAAGCAACATGTAGAAGATCCATGCAAAAGAATGCTCCTCAGCAGTAACATGAGTGTGCACTGTTCATGATGCATCTTAAAATCATTATGCTGAGTGGAAGAAGTCAGAAGTAGAAGTATCTATGATGAAGAATTCTATTTATATATAGTTTAGACAAAGAAAACCAATCTACAGTGACAGTAAACAGTGCGAGAAGGATTGCAAAGTGGTACAAAGAAACAGTGATGGAAATATTCTGTATCTTGCTGGAAACAGTGATTTTACAAGTGTATACATATGTCAAAATGTATCAAATTGCACACTTTAGGAGTTTCTTTCCTTTTCCTCTTCCTTATGGGACCTAGATGAATAGAGAAGACATGCATCAAGTATGTCAAGATACTAAATTGTTTCTCTACTTCTCAGTGTACAGACTGTTTGTCATTCTTTCCCCTCCCAATATGCATTTGAAAATACAGGACAATCAAACTGTTTGAAGTATGTTTATTTAGAAAGAAGAATAACATTGGGATTGGGTACACAGATACAAGTGTTAGTATAAATATGTTTTAATTTCTATACTATGCACCTTATGTTCTTAAATTTTTCATAGACCATAAACTCAAGTTATAATTTTAAATTACGATAATAAAAGTAGAAAACAACATTATTAATTTTCCCGCTAGTCAAAGATAACCACTGTTGATATTTTAGTGTAGGTTTTCTCACAGCTTCCCCTCTATTTTTTTCAGAAGGGAATTGCTTTGATTATAAAATAATATATAGTTTACTGTAAATAATTTGAATATGCATACTACCATTAGCGAGAAAATAAAAATTACCTAAAATATCATTATACTGATAACCATCAGCAGGAGTTTGGTGACCATTCTTTCAGACATCTGTTTTATTCATGTGTATGCATACACACACACCCATATGTAATTTTTCATAAATTGAATTAATGTTATACATGTTAATTCTTCATTGATACCTCTTTTTAAAAGTCATTTTTATACAGTGAAGATCACACTAGAACTCTATAATAAAAATAACTAGGTAAATAAAATGTTAGATGAGCGTCTGCTGTACCCAGACTGAGAGCAGTTGGTGATATCATTCATAGAAAATAGAAAATTTCTCAGTTTTGCAATAGAGAAAAGTAGGTAGTATGACTAAAAAAGTGGTGTAGATCCGATTGATAAGTTACAAGAAGATTATGGAAAACCCATGATTTGAAATCATCAGGATAGGCATTAGAGTGGGGGAAAATTGGAGAAATCTAACAGTAGCTATAAAATGCCCATTTTTTTTATACAGATAGTAGATAACCAATGTCAAAAAAATAATTGGATTTTTAAGACTTTCAAGCAACAGACAACATGCTGAATATAGGGTGTATTGGTTTTCTATTGCTGAAGGTCAAATTACCACAAATTTAGCAGCTTCAAAGAACACAATTTTATTACCATTCAGTTTCTGAGAGTCAGGAGGCTGGACACAGATTAGCTGGATTCTTCATTCAGGATCTCACAAAGCTGACATCAGTGTGTCAGCCTCCTCCCATGAAGGCTTACCAAGAAATAACCTGTTTGTAAACTCATTCAGGGTGTTAGCAGAATTCAGTTCTTTGCAGTTGAAGATCTGAAGTCAACTTTTTTTTTTTTCCCCAGGCTCTTAGTTGGCAAATCCTGGCAAATCCTAGAGACTTCCTTGAGATTCTAGGTACATGGTTGTTGCAAAACATGGTCGGTTTATTTATTCAATTCCAGCAGGAGAGCCCCTCCTACTTCAACTCACCCTCTTTTCATAGCTGACCTCTAAAAGGTTATCTTTTGAAGGACTCACTGGATTAGGTCAGACCCACCCAGGATAACATTCCTTATGGTTAACCTAAAGTCAGTATATGAGAGGCTTTAATTATATCTGTAAAATCCTTACACCTTTGCCATATAAGGCTACCAGCTCACAGGAGCAATATCCTGTAATATTTGCAGTTTCCCCCTAAAGTCAAGGGGAGGAGATTATGCCGAGTTTGTACGTTAGGGGATAGGAGTCTTAGCATTCAATTTAGAATTCTATCTATCACACAAGAGAAACGTAGAAAGGAAGGGAAGCCTACCTGCACTGGATTATAGAGAGAAGGAAATTAGAAATGTTTGAGGGTCAGATTCTGAAAGGTGTAAAAATTGAAGAAAAAAACAAAGTTTGTTTTTTTGTAAATGTGAGATAAAGTTGTTTTGTTAGTTTAACCTGGATATAGTAGTTTAATAGAGAAGCTTACACTATATCAACTACATTGATACATAACGAAGAAAATAAATGTGTAAAATAAAATGATGTAAAAAACTGCAAAAGTTGCTGAAAAATTTCTCTTTTTCTACTTTATAATTTTTTAATTCCCAAATCAGTAGCAGTAACTCCTTAATAGGTAATGCTTTTCAAAACACAAAGTCTAGATCCAGAATATGCCTGGGCCTGAATACTGGCTCTGCCACTTTCATGCCCTGTGGCTCTGGACAAAAAATCATCTTTCTGTACCAGAGCTTTATTATGTGCAAAATAGTCAATAATTACACTACCTACCTTATAGTACCATTCCTAGGACTAAATAAATTATGTAAATTTAGAAAAATAGTTGCTACTTATTAAGTGACATATAAACACTTGCAATTATCTTTTACAGCATTTTAAAAGTCTCTTTCACATGCAAATAAGACTGAGAAGAACGTGGTACTGATGTACTGACTGTATAAATCATGAGATTGACATTAAGTAATTTGTTCAAAATTAGAATTGAAATTCAATTCCTAGATTTGTGTTATTGGTGATATACTGTTTCTACTTGGCAGCATTTGATGGTGCTGTAAGAGAATACCAGCTAGTTTATATTACGATTCTCACAAGCTAGATTGTCTTTATATTAATCACTCACTGCTGAATGACAGCTATTTAAGAGGGATAAACAATCTGGTTTATATTCAAAACTATCAATCTGCTGCTCTCAGAAAGAAAAAACAATTGCCTGATATTAAACTCTAGGTGTGCAATATTTCTCCTTTATAATTCATTACAAATTCCTTTTTTATGTGGTCATTTAGAATTACAGAGCAAAAGCCTGAGCCTAGCTTTTGCTTACAAAACTTCTAGCCCAGATTCTGAAAGGATATTCTGTTTAAATTTCTACTTAGAATTTTGTTCACATGTATAAAGTATAATTTTACTCCATCATTTTCCTCTAGTGTGGTAAATTAACTTTTTTTTTTCTTTCCCCATGTCTTCAATAACAGTATTGTGCAAATTTAATAGAGGCCAACTAGTGGTTACAAGGTAGTTGCTCCTTTAAATTAAAAAGGAGTTTATTTATATTAATATGTTTCATTATTGTGGATTCACAAATGTTCAATGTGGACAATTTTAATAAATATAGCAATATTTAAATCAGAAAATAAATATTGCACATTATAATGAATCATATCATAATCCTTTTGTAGTATGTAATGAAAGCCACCTTTATTTAGCAAAAATAGCATATCAAACAGAAAATAAAATGTAATTTTTATCTTTCCTGATTGAGAATTATTGTAACTGTCTCACATTTGACCAAAAATAAAGGTTTGGTCCAGCTCAGACCAATTCTTATTTTGTGTTCTTTGAATCAATATATTTCATAGGTCCCTCTGTGAATACCATCTAGTTTAGAACTCACAGATATATCGCTTCTCAGCCTTTTGGCTAAGATCAAGTGTAGAACTCATAGATATAAGTTAAAATGACTGTGTCATTGTCTTTGGGATTTGACATCAAGCCATATGCTTGCAGTTGCTCAAATATAAGACTATTTTTTTATTGCACTATAATTGACACATAACATTATATTAGTTTCAGTTATATAGCATAATGATTTTACATTTGTATATTTTGTAAAAGGATCAGCTCAGTAAGTCCAGTCAACATCTATCCCTACACACACATTTTTTTTCTTTCGATAGGACATAATAAGATCTAGTCTTAAAAACTTTCAAATATACAATACAACATTCTTAACTATAGTCACCATGCTGTACATTACATACCTATGACTTATTTATTTTGTAACTAGAAGTCTGTACCCTTTGACCCCGTTTACCAGTTTTGCCCACCCTACCACCTGTCTCTGGTAACCACCGATCTGTTCTAAGTATGAGTTAGTTTTGTTTTGTTTTTAGTCTCACGTATAAGTGAGATCATACGGTTTTTATCTTTCTCTAACTGACATATTATATTTCACTTAGCTTAATACCATCAAGGCCCCTCCATGTTGTTCCAAATGGCATGATTTCCCTCTTTGTTATGGCTGAGTACTGTCCCATCATATCGATAGACCACTTTATGCATTTATCTATAGATGGACACTTAGGCTGTTTCCTTATTTTGGCTCTTGTAAATAATGCAGTAAACATAGATCTTTTCAAATTAGTGTTTTGGATTTCTTCAAATAAATACCCAGAAGTGGAATTGCTGAGTCATATGGTAGATGTATTTTTAATTTTTTGAGGAACTTCCATACTGTTTCCTATGGTGGCTGCACCAATTTACAACCCCACCAACAGGGCGTGAGGATCCACTTTTCTTGGCATCCTCACCAACACTTGTTTCTTGCTTTATTGATAATAGCCATTCAGACAGGTGTAAGGTGCTATTTCATTGTGGTTTTGATTTGTATTTAACTGATAACTAATGATGTAGAACATCTTTTCATGTGCCCTTTGCCATCTGTATCTCTTCTTTGGAAAAATGCCTACTCAGATCTCCTGCCCCTTTTTAAATCAGATGGGTTATTATTATTAATATTAATATTATTGTTATTGCATTGTATGAGTAAATTATATATGTTGGATAGTAATACCTTATCAGGTATATGATTTGCAAATATCTTCTCCCATTAAGTAGGTTGTCTTTTCACCTTGTTGATGGTTTCCTTCACTGCACAGAAGTTTTTTGGGTTTTTTTAAGTTTGATGTAGTTCCATTTGTTTATTTTTGCTTTTGCTGCCCTTGCCTTTGGAGTCAGGTCCAAAAAATCATCACCAAGATTGATTTCAAGGAGCTTACCAACTATGTTGTTCTCTAGGAGTTTTATGGTTTCAGGTCTTACATTCAAGTCTTAAATCCATTTTGAGTTAAATTTTGTGTTTGGTGTTAAGATAGTGGTCCAGTTTTATTCTTTGATATGTAGATGTTCAGCTTTCTCAACATTATTTATTGAGGAGACTGTCCTTTTCCCATTGTATATTCTTGCCTTCTTTATTTGAAATTAATTAACCACATAAATGCATGGATTTATTTCTGGGCTCTCTATTCTGCTCCATTGATCTGTGTGTTTGTTTTTTTTCCAGTATCATACTGTTTTATACTGATTACTATAGCTTTGTAATATAGTTTGAAATGAGAGAGTGTGATGCCTTAAGCTTTATTTTTCTCTCTCAAGCTTGCTTTGGCTCTTTGAGATCTTTTGTGGTTTCATACAAATTTTTGGATTGTGTGTTCCAATAATGTGAAAAATGCCTTTGGAAATTTGATAAGGATTGCATTAAATCTGTAGATTGCTTTGGGTAATACAGACATTTTAGCTATTAATTCTTCCAGTCCATACGTGTCTAATGTCATTCCATTTATTTGTTTCTTCAAATTCTTTCACCAAACTCTTACAGTTTTCATTATATAAGTCTTTCCTCTTGGTTAAATTTATTCCTAAGTATTTTATTCTTTTTGATGCAGTTGTAAATGAGATTATTTTCTTTCTCTTTCAGCTAGTTTGTTGTTAATGTATAAAACACAACAGATTTTTGTATATTGATTTTGAACCCTGCAACTTTACTGAATTTGTTTATTCTAACAGTTTTTTGGTGCAGCCTTTAGGGTTTTCTATATATAAAATCACATAGTCTACAAATAGTCACAGTTTTAATCTTTCTTTCTAATTTGGATGTCTTTTATTTCTTTTTTTTTTCCTGTTTAATTGCTTTAGCTAGGACTAACAATGCTATGTTGAATAAAAGTGGCAAGAGTGGGTATCCTTGTCTTGTTCCTGATCTTAAAGGAAAAGTTTTCAGCTTTTCATCATTGAGTATGATGTTAGCCATGGCTTTGTCATATTTGGCCTTTTTTATGTTGAGTTATGTTCTATCTATGCCCACTCTGTAGAGAGTTTTTATTATAAATAGATGTTAAATTTTGTTAAATGCTTTTCCTGTATCTATTGAGATGATCATATGATTTTTATCCTTTTTTGTTATTTTGGTGTATTACATTGATCGATTTTTCAGATGTTGAACCATACTTGTATCCCTGAGATAAATCCAGTTTGATCATGGTGTATGATCCTTTTATTTATTTATTTGTTTATTTATTTATTATTATTATTATTATTTATTTATTTATTTATTTTTTAGCTGAGCTATCCTGCCACCTGTTGGCTGCTCAGCGGCAGCTCAGCTCGGGCCGGGACTCAAACCCTGTTGCTCAAAGCTCACATTCTTGAGCGAGCTCTTAACCAACTAAGCCACTTGGCCAGCCCATGATCCTTTTAATATATTGTTGAATTTTGTTTGCTAATATTTTTTGAGTATTTTTGAACCTATGTTCATCAGGGATATTGACCTGTAATTTTCTTTCTTTTTTGCTTTTTTTTTTTTTGGTGGTGTCCTTGTCTGTTTTTAGTATCAGGCGAATGCTGGCCTTTGGAAGTGTTCTCTCCTTTTAAGTGTTTGGAAGAATTTTGAGAAGGATAGGTATTACATCTTCTTTGACTGTTTGGTAGAAATCACCAGTAAAGCCATCTATCCCTGAACTTTTGTTTTTTGGGAAGTTTTTGGTTACTGATTCAATCTCCTTACCAGTAGTCTGTCAATTCAGATTTTCTGTTTCTTCATGGTTCAGTCTTAGAAGATTGCATGTTTCTAGGAATTTATCCATTTTCTTCTGGTTTGTCCAATTTGTTGGCATGTAATTGCTCATAGTTGTCCCTATACTCTTTTGTATTTCTTTGGTATAATTTGTAACTTCATTTTCATTTCTGATTTTATTTATCGGAGCCCTCTCTTTTTCTTAGTGAGTTTAGCTAAAGTTTTGTCGGTTTTCTTTATCTTTTCAAAAAACCAGCGCTCAGTTTCGTTGATCTTTCTATTGTCTTGTTAGTCTCTATCTTATTGATTTGTGCTCTCATCTTTAGTTTTTCCTTTCTTCTACTAACTTGGGGCTTTGTTTGTTCATCTCATTCTTGTTCTTTAAGATACAAAATTAGATATAAAATAAAATTTGCTGTTTTTCTGGTTTCTGGATATAAAATTAGATATAAAATAAAATTTGCTGTTTTTCTGGTTTCTGGATGTAGGCCTGTATCACTATAAACATCCCTCTTAGAACTGCTCTTGCTGCGTCCTATAGATTTTGGTATAATATATTTTCATATTTTCTATTTTTAAAAGATTTTATTGGGGAATTGGGGAAGGAGAACAGTGTTGGGGAATTGGGGAAGGGGAACAGCCAAGTTGTTGTCCTTCAGTCTTAGTTGTGGAGGGCGCAGCTAGCTCACCTCCAAGTCCAGTCTCCATCTGACTGCCTGTCAACAGCTCACGGCCGTTCAGCTCAAGGTGCGTGTTCAATCTTAGTTGTGGGGGGCACAACCCACCATCCCATGTGGAATTCGAACTCGCAACCTTGTTGTTAGGGGCACGTGCTCTCACCAGCTGAGTCATCCTGTGGCCTTTTGGCAGCTCAGCTTTTGGGTGCAGTTCACTGGCCTATGTGGGAACCGAACCGGAGACCCTATTGCTCAGAGTTCGTGCTCTTAATCAACTGAGCCACTCAGCCGGCCCCGATATATTTTAATTTTTGTCTCAAGGTATTTTATGTGTTTCAAGATATTTTCTTCCTTGACCCATTGGTTGTTCTGTAGTATGTTTTATAATCTCCATGTATCTGTTATTATTGCAGTTTTCTTTTTGTAGTATATTTCTAATTTCGTTACATTGTGATTGAAAAAGATTCTTGATGTATTTTCAGTCTTTTGAAATTTATTGATAACTTGTTTTGTGGCCTATCATATCTCTTCTGGAGAATGTTCTACATACACGTGGGAAGAATGTGCATTCTGCATTTTTGGATGGAATATTCTGTGTATACTTATTATCTCCTTCTGGTGTAATGTGCTGTTTAAAGCTGATGTTCCGTTACTGATTTTCTGTCTGGATGATCCATCCTTTGATGTAAGTGAGGTATTAAAGTTCCCTACTATTATGATATTGTTGTCAATTTTTTCATTTTGTTCTGTTCATATTTGCTTTATATAATTAGGTGCTCCTATGTTGGTTGCATAAATATTTACATATGTTATATCTTATTATTGGAGTGACCCTTTATTATTACGTAATGCCTATCTTTGACTTTTAATCATAGCCTCTTTTTATAGTCTATTTTGTCTGATATAAGTATGGCTACTTTAGTTTTCTTTTAGTTTCCATTTGCATGAAACTTCTTTCTCCATCCCATCACTTTCAATCTGTGTATCCTTACATCTGAAGTAAGTCTCTTGTAAATAGCATATACAGAGGGTGCCAAAAAATGTATACACATTTTAAGAAAGGAAAAAAGTATTAGAATCATAATGCTCAATATGTACCGATAACAAAAGATGAATACAAGTCACGTTTGACTTCTGCAATAACAAGAGGTGTTCAAAGTGGTTACCATCAGTGTCCAGACACTTCTGATTATAGCAAACTACTGCTTGAGCAACATTGACCAAAGTATCCACTTCTATACAGTTTTTTTTGGCACCCCCGGTAGATGGTGCTCTTGCTTTCTTTTTTTATATCTACTCAGCTTTCTGTCTTTTGGTTGGCGAATTTAATCCATTTACATTTAAAATAATTATTGATAGGTATTTACTTATTGATAGTTTGTTAGTTTTTTTCTGCTTTTGTGTGTGTGTGTGTGTGTGTGTGTGTGTGTGTGTGTGTGTGTAATTCCTCTAGGTTCTTTTTCTCTTGCTTTCTTCCCTTGTGGTTTAATGACTTTCTATAGTTCTATGCTTAGATTCCTTTCTCATTATCTTTCATGTGTCTCCTCTAGGTTTTTGCTTTGAGGTTAACATGAGGAGCATATGTAAATATATAAATATAAATATGTACATATATATATAGTTATATACACACATATATATGCACATATATTAAACAATATATAAAACAGTTTAATTTGATATCAAGTTAAGTTTGAATATATTCTAAAACTACAATTTTATTCCCCCCCTCATTTTGTTTTCTTTGTCACATTTTACTTTTTTTAAATTTTGTGTATTCCTTACTAGTCATTGTAATTATATATTTATTATTATCTTTTAACTTTCATACCAGGTTTATAATGATTAATTTATTACCTTTACTATATATATATATATATATATATATATTTACCTTCACTAGTAAGATTTTTACTTTCATATTTTCTTGAACCAATAAGTGCTCTTTCTTTTCAGCCTAAAGAATTTTCTTTAACATTCCTTTTAAGGCCAGTTTATTGGTGGTGAACTCCTTTAGCTTTTGCTTGTCTGAAAAACTCTGTCCTTCAGTTTTGAATGATAACCTTGCCAGACAGTGAATTCTTGGGTAGAAGTTTATTTTCCTTTCAGCACTTTGAATATATCATGCCATTTTCTTCTGGCCTGCAGTTCCTGCTAAGAAAAGTGCTGATTATCTTAATGGGGTCCCCTTGTACACAACAAGTTGTTTTTCTCCTGCAAATTTTAAGATTATCCCTTTATATTTAACATCTGACGTTTCAATTATAATGTGTCTCAGTGTTGGCCTCTTTAGGTTCATCTTGCTTGAAACACTCTGAGTTTCCTGGATCTGGATGTCCATTCCTTCACCAGACTGGGGAAGTTTTTAACGATTATTTTTTCAAGTAAGTGGTCTGCCCCTTTTTCTGTCTCTCCTCATTCTGGAATTTCTATATGCAATTACTATTCCACTTGATATTGTCCCATAGGTCCCTCCAGCTGTTTTCAGTTTTCTAAATTCCTTTTTCTCTGCTCTTCGGTTTGGTGAGTTCCCCTACCCTTTCTCACAAAGGATTATTATTTCATTTCATCTAACTTACGTTGAACCCCTCTATTTTATTTTTCAGTTCAATTGTATTCTACAGCTCTCTGACTTCTGTTTCATACTTTTAAATTGTTTCTGTCTTTGTTGAAATTCTCACTGTGTTCATTCTTCTCCCAAGTTGGGTGAGCATCATTACAACCATTTTTTTAAAAATTCTTTATCAGATAAATCATTCATCTCTGTTTAATTTTTTTTTTCTTGGAGGTTTGTCTTGTTATTTCATTAGAACATACTCCTTTGCTACCTCATTTTGCTTGATTCTGTGTGTTTGTCTCTATGTATTAGGCAAAACATCTATCTTTCTCAGTCCTGAAGAAGTGGCCTTGTGTAGGAAATGAACCTTATTGTTTAGCCTTGCTCTAGCTCCTGTTTGTCTCTTGTACCTTTATGATTAGCTAAGCAGCCCGATACACTCTTACTAGGTCTCAGTAGTTCAGGGTGTGCCAAGAACTGTGAGTGCTCCAGAGGGAATGATTTCGGTCAGCACCTTGTTTCAGGATGATTGAAGCGTAGAGCCTCAGGCTGCAGTTTTTAAAGCATGTATGTACATGTAGTCCCGTGGGACTACAGTTGTCAGCCCTGCTGGCCTTCAGACTAGGCTATCTGGAGATGTGCCAAAATTGGAGTTTCAGGGAAGTGTATGAACTCCTTTGTTGGAGGTACCGGTAAGCTGTAGTGAGGCCAAGGGAGAGCATAAAGATGGCATTCCTTAGTTTACATTTCTTGACGACAACACTTTTGTGGCTCTAGATGTGTGGCAGACCTGATGCCTGCCCCTCAGGCTGGAGCCCCGGGACAAATAATAGGCCTTTTTCACAGAAAGACTGTGTGTGTGTGTGTCTGTGTGTCTGCTGTCTGTACAGTGCCCTGGGAATAGTAACCTTCCTTAGAACTGTGTCTCCAATTGTTTCACATCTATGGGGCCCAGAAATGCTATACCTCCTGCCACAAGAGCCAGGCATTAAAGAGGCATCAACTGTGTAGGTGGTACATGCCACATTCACCCAGGCTTTGGTGGAATCACGGGAGTGGCATGGCGATGGCGCACTTGTCTAGCCAACTTTTGGAAGACTTTAAATATAGCACCTACATTGATTGTATTTGTCTGTCTGGGCTATATATTTCTTCCGTTGCTGGCCTTTAATTTCATCTCATTTATTCACTTGCCTTATCCTCACCTGCTCCAAAATCACACAATTAAGTAAAAAGAGTATTTCCTAATTTAAGCAATTGTTTTGACCTCTGAATATTTAAATAACTTTCTTAATACTGATGTTTATTTTGAACTACTAACAAAACCTGAGACCACTGGTGAATGATGCCTATTTTCCTTGCAGGTGCTAAGTAAATGTACTCTTTACTAAAAAATGGAAAGCTATTTGCCCATCAGATTTTGCTTTGTTTGAAACCCAATAACAAAAGTTACATTTTCCAAGCTTTTACTTTGAACTGATGTCTCCTAAAACTACCAGTCACAAAGAATGGCTTAATTGTATAGTAGGACCATACTCAAAGTATCTAATTACGTTTCTTCAATTAACTTTTAGTACCTGATGTTTATAAATAATTTTGTGAAATTAGGTGAAGGTTAAATTACTGCAGCAATCAGAGGTGTATTTAAGTAGTAAAATATAGAGAAGGAACCACTTGTTCTTATAAATATGCATATTAACACCACTGCCCTTAGGATATAACATCAACCCTCCCAATTAATATCAGTAATAAATCTTCATGTGCTACTGCTTCAGAATGCAAAACTGCATGATGTATATACTCAGCCGTTTCAACAAATTAGCTTCCCATAAACAGATTTTTAAACTATGCCCTTTAAAGCTATACTCCATTCATCGTTTGGTACTCCCCAATCTATGTTTCTAGCTCTAATGATTTTGGAATCCTCACTTAAATTTCTAACATTCCACTAATTATTACTTACTTCTCAATCACAAGTATTTCTCACAGTTTTCTAAATTGAGCTTATCAGTCTCCATAATTTTCCTTTCCCATGAATTCTTGATTTACATGTAGAATGTTGCCGTCTCTCAAACACAAATTTTACTCTTCCCCATATCCCTCCAACTTCCTTAGCTTGTCCCTAAAAGCTATTTTTTCAACCACAAAAAAATATGTTTTTCATTTTGTCTCCCAAAGCATTTATTAGAACTTATTTTAGAAATTATTCAGTAAAGCTTATTTTGGAAAGGGTAAAAATGCAAATAAGTCCCAGCAAAATAAAAATGATCTCCAATTCCATAACTTAAATTACTTGCCTTAATATGTTCATTATAAACTCCTGTTTCTCACATGCAGTCATAAACATGTTTAACAGCATATCATTCAACATGCTAAGTTTCTTCAGGTTTCAGGGCTTTTGTACTAGATGTTTTATCTTCCTGGACAGTCTTTTTAATGTATCTGCATTGTTATATTTAAAATGATTTTTCGTAAATATATAAGTGGGCATATTGTTTTTTCATTATGATAATCTCTGTCTCTTAATTATTGTGTTTAGGTTATTTATATTTAATGTAATTATTGATATGTGTGGATTTAGATCTACCATATTTTGTTTTGTTTTCTCTTTGTCCTTTTAGTTTATTACTCTCTTTTCCCCTTTTTGGGGGGAAAATATTATTTGACCTTTTTTGTTTTATTTTAACTTATCTATTGTGATGTTTGACTACATAGTTTTTTTGTTTCTTTTTGTTTTTTCTTATGGTTGTTCTAAGGGTTACAAAAGACATACTTAACCTTTCATAGCCTTCTAAGCGTATTTTAATCACTTCAATTATAATGTAAAAAGCGTACCACCATATGGGGCCATCTACACTATAGTTGTCTTACATATTACATCTATGCACATTAAAAACTTCAGCAGAAGTTATAATTTTAGTTTTCAAATATCAAAAAATTTTAAAGAACTCAAAAAAAGAATGGCTTATTATATTTACCAGAATATTTATATCATTTTTATAATTCTTTTTTTCCTGACGTTCCTTCCCTTTAGTCTGAAAACTTTCTTTAGGAGATATTTTTAGAGCAAGTCTGTTGGTTGTGAATTGTCTTGGTTGTCTTTTATATGAGAATGTCATTATTTTGCCTTCATTTCTAAAGGATGTTGTACTGAATGTAGACTTACGAGTTTATGCTTTGTCTTTTTTTCTTTTTCAGTCCTTTAAAATGTTGTCTACATCCTTGTGAACTCTACAATTTTGGGTGAGGTATATTCAATCATTTTCTATTTATTTTTAACCTCTTTGACTTCTAAGATTTTACCTTCGTCTTCTAAGATTTTATATTTGTCGTACTCAATTTTAATTATGATGTATCTAGTTCTGCATAGTTTAGATTTATTCAGTTTGAGGTTCACTCAGCCTTTTGAATCTCAAAGTGTGTGTTCTTTTCCAACCTTAGGAATATTTGGGCCGTTATTTCTTCAAATAATTTTTTAGAACTGTACTTTCCCCCCTCTTCTTTTGACATTCCAATTACAAGAATGTTAGAGTTCTTATTGTCTCACAAGTAAATGAGGCTTTTTCCTTTTTTTTCCATAATCTTTTTTTTTTCCTCTCCGTTGTTCAGCTAGGTTGATTTCTATTGATCTATTTTTAAGTTCATTGAATCTTTCTTCTGCTATGTCAGTTTTGGTATTAAGGTCATCCAGTGTGTTTTTTTCTTTAATTACTGTATTTTTTCAGTTCTAAATATCTACTTGGTTCTTCTTTATATCTTCCATTTCTTTGCTGAAACACTCTATCAAACGTTTGTTGTGGGAGTGTTCCTGACTGCTCATGTGAGCTTTTTTATAATAGCTGCTTTAAATTGTCACATCTGTGTTGGTGTCTATTGATTAACTTTACCTTTACGAGCAGAAATGAAGGAGGTACTTCATATGCCAAGTAATTTTGGATTGTATTCTTTCTACTTTTTGAATATTATGCTGCCACACTCTGTGTTTTGTTTGAATCTTATGGAACATGTTATTTTTGTGTATGCAGTCAGTCCAGCCTGGTTAGATATGGGCCACAAACACCAACCCACTTGCTGTGTTGGTTTCAGTATCAGTTCAGTTCTCAAAGCCTTTGTAGAGCTCTTCTAGTTGATCCTGGTTGTGTTCCACCTTGTCATCAGTCAGAGGCCTCAAAATGATCTATCTCTTAGTTCAGTTTCTCAAAATTTTGTTGTGCTTATTTGTTTCACATCCACGCATGCATACCTTGTAGGTGAGCCTCAGAGTTCCTAAACTTTATGGCCTGCATTTCCTGACTTCTTCCCTCTCTGATCTCCATGGTGCCTTCTGGTATTCTGGGGCTTCCTTTTTTGGTCCTTTGAACAGAACCCATGACTCTTAGATTGTAGAAAGACAGAGGGAAACAAACAAGCAAACGAGGAGTTGTGGGGAAGATTGACTCAATCTTCTTGGAACTGTGGCTCCACTAAATGGAAAGGAAGTTTCCCTTAGAGTTTGGCTTCTCTGGGTTCTCCTTCCTGGAGCTGCAAGTATCCCAAACCATGAGATTGTGTGGGGCCAGAGAATGAGAGAACAGAGAAAAATAAGAAAGGAAGGAGGGGAGGGAGGAAGGAAACGATGAAACCTGTGAATTTCTCTGCTCTCTTATTCTTTGGGAATTTTATTTCCAGCAATTCAGCAAGAGCTAATGGGCTTTAATTAGAGCATTCTCTGACTGTACCTCTGTAGTCGACTTCTGATTTCCTGGTTTCAGTGATTTCAGGTTGGAGTGTGATGCAGCTACTAAAAGGAAAAAAAAAATAAACTAATAGCCGGTTTGGTGGTGCTTCACAACCTGGTGTTCTTCCCTGGTGTACCTGCTGCTGTTTATTTTTCAGAGTCCTAAAATTACTGTCCCATGCATTCTTTCAGGCTTTCTGTGTATGACAGGGTGAATTGTGCTTACTCTGTTATTGGGAGCTAGTCCTCTGGATGGTTCTCTATGAATTTAGCATAATTAACCAGTTTTTAAAGTCTCTGCTCAAAGGTCAGCTCCTCAAAAATGACTTCTTGACTACCTAAACAAGAAGACCCTCACCTTTCAACTAGTCAGCTTTTCAGAATATTTTTCTTCTATTTATGTTGTTTTATTTTTTACATAATGTTTAATCACTGTATTATAACTTATTTATTCAGCATCTAACTTATCTTACCAAAATATAAATTCCATACAATCACTGTATAACATGGTATTTATATACTCATTCACAGTATCTTTTTCATTTACCACTTATTTTCAGCCCCTGGCATGTGATAGGTGCCTAATAAACTTTTGTTAAATTAAAGATTAAAAGTTATTATATAGTTTCCTAATACATTATTTCATTTCAGGCATAATATTTTATTGCATGAATTTATGAAATAATATATGGCTGTGATTAGAAACAGAAAACAATATCTGTCTTACCTTTTTTCTATAATATCTGCATACAGGTAATAGAATTTTTTAAGTAGTTTCCAGTATTAAAAATTTAAATATATTGGGTTGTCAGAAAAGTCATGACATATTTTTTTCTATGCTTTTTGTAGCAAAAGTGTGTCATGACTTTTCGACAACCCAATATTAATATTAAAACATTAAAATTCAAAATTATAATATTATCAACAGTATGATACTAAATGAAATGTGAAGTTTTAATTTCAAATATAATTTGAGTATCACTTTGTTGTGAGGATTTGTTTTATTCCAGTGTGCACTGCACAATATTACCTGTTTTCTTTAGTAATACAACATTTTCACTCTCTACACCCCACTCTGATGTCTTGCTAAGATCAGCATTCTCTTTGCCAGCTGTGTTCTAAAATTATATGATACAGGGAACATTTTATTTAACTACTATTGATGGAAATGGTCGCTTAGTGCCTCTTTTGTTGTATACTATATATTGCAGTAATAGAAGCTTTACACCAGACCCTCTTCTCTGACCACTGAAAACTTTTTATTGGCTCTTCCAAAATGTTTGTCAACTTTCTTTTTTTGTTGTTGTTAAAATAACTTATTCCCTGCTTTTCCCTAGCCATTATGCAAATAGATCTTGAAGGTCTATCATATATGGGCAGCCAAACCTGTCAGGGAAGCTCTGAATCCAAATAGTAAACCCAGCTTCACTTAAAGCCATGTGTCTCTTCCTCTTCTCCCTCCAGACCTTCTCCCCTGACACACACCAACATAAAAATAACTAAGAGTTGGTAAATCCATTGAAATTATCATCCATATATTAAACATGAAATCTAGATATTAGACAGTCAAATAACTTTTTTGTAGTCTGTTTAAGAACAACTTCTTAGTTATCTTGATTAATTTCAAGATTTGTGATTAGCTAGAAAAATATATTAATAATTAAGTGCTATGTATTTGTTTTTTTATAAAAATTTGGAGTAAGTTAGGTTGTTTTGAGAGGAATGAACTTAATTTGTTTAAACATCTTATGTGGAAATGCTTGGGAAATGTTAAGGACTACGTGAATGCAATGAATTATTTTACATATTGCTACATGAATTTTTGACATAAAATTCAGACAAAAAAACTGTAGGAAGAATATTGGGGAATGATAGAAGTCTACATTAAAAGAAAAGATTATAGATATAAAATTTGGTCTTAAAATTAGATCCTGAATTAATGCTGGTGCTCTATAAAGAATGAAGAAAGGGAAATTTTTGAAAAATCAAATCTAATAATTTTACTTTTGTGGAAAAAAAAAGATTTTTACAATCTCTAGACCATTAAACATTGAATTAGTTTGGGGCATAACCATAAAGGAAGTTTAATAAGGGGAAGATTAAGAAAAGCCAAAAGAGAACCTAAGCATGTCATAGGATTAAGTCTTATCAAGCTAGTCTTATCTTTTATCAGTGAGGTTCTGTGTTACTAATTTGTAAAATACAATGCAAAATAAAGATTTATCCAGACCACAGCAAATAATTTAGCAAAGTCTGTCGTTATACCCATGTTTAAAAGGTGGAGTTTTATAAACTATATCCAAGATATTTTGGCATATTGGTGGGCCCAGGTCATTATGTGTTCCCAGATGAGAAACAGTTGCAGAGCCACAAAATCAATTTACTATGTGAACTCCACTTTCTTCGCTTAGCTTTTCAGTTTCTAGGTCTCCTCTCATTAGTAAGTGCAATGCAAGACTGTGGAGACTTCCTCTTTCTTCAAAGAATTTCTATGTTCCCATTCATTTAGCGCCAGAATTCATCAAAAAACATGAGAAAGCCATCCATGTTTTCTAGGTCCTTCAAGTGTTGAAATTATTACTTCTTTACTTCCTGACCACCAAAAACCTTGCTGTGGTTTCTCTGTTTTAGAGGGGAGCTAAGCTAAATCCACAGCTTTACAATAAGAGTCAATACATTCTTCCCAAGAAAAAAAGGGGTTAGAAATCATGAGTTTATTTCTAATAGCTGTTTTTCACTGTAGATATTGGAGTTCATTGTTAATAATGGGGAAAAAAATATTTCACTGCCTTTTGGTAAAGATCCCTTCTGTTTGGCAATGACATCGAAAATAAGTTGGTAAGTGAAATGTAAAATATGCATATGCATGTTTCTGATTAAATTCTAAATTTACCAATTTGTTTTCAGCAAAACATCATTTATCATATTAAATGCATAGCTTTATTTTGACTCAAGCAGTTTCATGCAGCATAACTGCATTTGTTGAAAAGTTAATATAGAATAAACATCAATATAAATAAGATAAACAGAAACATGAAAAAATATATATATGTTTATGGAAGACAGTACTAGCTTTACTTATTCCTTAGTTTTTGTTCGTCCATCTTTTAAATACTTGTAGTACCTCATTTTCTTCTTTCTTCTCTTTTCCTTAGTAGATAATTCATATACAGTTGACTCTTGAACAATATAGATTTGACCTACATGGGTCTACTTATACATGGATCTAGTTTTTTTTAATAAAGAAGTAAATGTGGATTCAACCAACCATGGCTGAAAATATTTTCAATCTGCAGCTAGGAATTTGCAGATTCAGAGGGTCAACTATATATGCATTGGTCTGTGCCATTTTATACAAGGGACTTGAACATGCTCAGATTTGGGCATCCTCAGATTTGAGTATCTTGGAACCAATTCCCCTCAGATACCAAGGGACTGTAGTTAAGTTTTTGGGGCGTCGAAAGTTACACATACACATTCAATTGCGTGGCGGTCAGCATCCTTAACCCTTGTGTTGTTCAAGGGTCAATTGTAGTAGAATATATTCAGATTATTTGTATATGTCATTTCCTCATGTAAGAACATCAACTCTATGAGGAAACGATTTTAATTGATTCATCATCTTTTCTCCCATTGTACATATCACAGCATCTGACAAACAACAATGGAGAGAAGAGAAAACAGACATTTGTTGAGTGTTTACCATTTTTCACTTGCTGGACATTTTAGATATATAATGTTATTTGTCTTGTTAATATAATGTTTCTGGAAGATAGTTATTTCTGTTTCATATACTCAGAAACTAATAATCAGAGAATTTAGGTAATTATGCCTGATAACACAACTACTAAGAGGCACAGTTGCTTTGTTTGGCTCTAATATCTTTACACTGTACCCTATGCTGTTCAAACAGTACACACTCCATACGTGCTTGGTAGAAGAATAAAATAATAAATGCTTAGAAAAAGGCAGTTCAAATTTATTGATTGCCTATCATGTAGTTTAGAATAGGACCTTTAACTTTCTGTTTACATTTAATTATTTAATTCTCACGTGTCATGGAGCACTATTTTTTCCTATAGTATAGGCGAAGAGAATTTCAGAGACATTAAATTGTCTAACATATGACACCTGGTATGTAGTTTGGAAGAATTCTGAACTTGGGTACTTGTAGACAGTGCAAATCACTGTTTGAAATGTAATAATCTCATTCATTTGGAGTAAGTTTTAAACAGGGCAGTCTTAAACAATAAAATGTCACTTCTTTTAGTAGTTAAGTGTTCATTTATTAAACCACTCTTTTAAATAATGATGTAAAGTACTGCTACACATGATAATTCTGTTAATTCACTAAGTGAAATCTCTATAGATAAATACAAATGCAGTGGATAATTTTTTTAAGCTATCACACATTGCAAATTAGTGATTCTGCTTTTTAAAATTTTATCTTGTTCCTTCTTAAACATATGTAAATAATTTTCAGAATAGGTTTGTTATTTGTTAGCAAAAATAGCAAAGTTGGAAATGCTGCTTCATCTTCTCTTTTAGCCTGCCTAATTCCTCCTTATCCCTCAGGCCTAAACTTAAACATAATTTCCTCAGGAAAGTCTCCCTTGGTACTACTGTCCATATTAGGATAAATCCCTTATTACACGTATAGCTATTTACTAAAAATATTTCTAATTAATCACTTAATACATTTCATCTCCAGTGGGCTATAGGTCCTATGAGGGCAGACACTATATCTGCTTTTTTTGCTTACTGCCCTATCTCAAGTGACTCATTCATTTTCTGGTATTTAAAAATGTTTTTTAAAATGGTTGACTCTCTGAATCAAGATTAGTATCTCTAGCAGAGGTCACTTTACATTCAAATAATTTTAATCTAAATATCTGCAGTTGTAATACTCTTTACTCTTGAGGTTTTTTTTTATATATATAAGACCAGACTATAATACCTTTGTATATTTTACTGCCAGAAACTGGTAGAAAATTGAATGCAAATTAACATTCACCTAATTTTATACAGCATATATGTTTATTTACAAAAGAACTCTACCCTCAGGCTTTTCCTCCCTCTTTCTACAGAACTGAAATCAACACATATCATGATAAAATAGACATCATAAGCATGGTAAATTGCCAAATGGCATAAGTACTCTAGTACATAGAGTAGTTCATCTCTTGATTCATTTAATCATCACTGTCCATTTGTAGATATAGATATGTATTTCTTTTCTGAATGCATTTTTCTCAGAAGTACTTGGTGTGCTGCTGCTTGGTGTAATTTCAAAACCCTTTGCTGATAAAAACAAATGAAAATCACTCCTTTAATCCCACTACCAAATCCAAGAGCAGACACACTTTTTTTCTCCTAAAATATGGCAAGCAACAAAATTGTTTTGAAAAAATATTTTAATTCTATACTTTTAGGAGAGACAAAGCATGAAGTCAATTTTATTAGCATGTGGAAAATGTTGCTTCAGTTTTTTACAGCTTTTATATGCTATTTATTATGTGTCATGGAGAACAAGTCAAAAGTTTTCTGCAAATATACCTTCATAGAATCTACTGTTCAAGCACACCTTCCTATTCAGTTATTTATTCATTCATTTAACCAATATATATCGGGTTCTCATTATATAATAGGTACAAGGCCATATATTGCAGTTACAGAGGCTGAAGGACAGGCCTGTAAACTTGACCACATAGTCTCAGGCCGGCGGGGATGGTATATAACTTGCAGGACTCAGGGAAAAACAAAAAAATGCTTGGATGGTTGTTCAAAAAACAAGAAAGAGGTATCATTGAATGTAATAAAATATAAAACTTTTTTCATTTTTTTGCAGTGTTTTGCTTAACCTGCGGATTTTTTCTTTTTAAATTTCATTTAATGTGATCTTGTAAATAATTATACAGTACTGTTTGCACTGGCTCACTGACCTAACTAACCTCCAATGGATAGCTTACACTCAGGAGATTGCAGTCTCCAGTCAGACAGTATGTGGTTTCTGGACCTGGGATGGGCAAGTCCCTCTCTGAATGAGCAGTGATGTACCAGCCCAGGGGTGGAGACAGACACTGTGCCCACCCACACTCAGATGCCCTAGACTAGAGCACTTATCTGATCTTGCTTGATATTACCTGTGTCTGCGCCCAGACCCACCTGGAGCACAGGAGTGACCTGGTCACTGGGAGGAGGAGGCGGAGATGGAGCAGGGCCCAGGGCACCAGGTAGAGGAGTGGACAGCTTTCCATTCAGGGGAAGTGGGAGGCAATAAGAGGCCAACAACCTGTGAGCCGAGGTCCTGAGCCCCCTCCCCACCATCTCTCTCTGTCTCACACACACATCCTCCATTGTCCTATTAGATTTCACTTACAAAACACAAGCTCAAGAGAAATTTATTTATTAAGAATTTCAAGACAGTGACTGCAGATTATTGAAACTCAAGTGTTGAGCCCCTCTGAGAGTTGGGCACTAGGCAACTGTACTAATCATGGGCTGACGAAGCTGGCCCAGCAAGCAGGAGAGGATTAATAGATCATTGAAAAGCATGGTGAAGGTTCAATGCCAGGGTAGTATGGAGACCAAGAAGAGGCATACCTTTTTCAATAACAGTATGCCTTTGTGCCGGGGGACAGTCACGGAAAACTTATTAAGAAGTTTGACTTCTGAGCTCAGTCTTAAAGAATAGGAATGGGCCAGCTAAAGAGGCAAGAGAAAAACACTCCAAGTAGAAAGAGGAAAATTAGCAAAAACACAAAATCAGTGAAGGTGGGTGTTTACAGCCTGAAACAGTTCAGTGTTTCTGAAGCCTAGAAATTGAAGCCGAGAGATATAAAAAATGAGAAGGTAGAAGAAAGCTGGCCTGTGCTGGGCCTTGTGTGTCTTACTAATGAGCTTAGATATCATTGTGCAGAAATTTGGGAGTCACTGAAGCCTATTAAATATCTGAGTGTCATGGCCCAAAATGATGACATCCATTTCATCAGACACTAACCTGATGGAAGAATACAAACTAGGACCAGTGGCACTTTATTATTGGAATATGGAAGTGGGGTAGGGAGTGCAGGTAATTTAGAATTGTACCTTAAATAAGTAAGACACCAATAATGTAACTGATATTACTAATATTAACCTGAATAAAATTGATTTAGTTTAATATGAGAGAAAGAGAATGTGAGAGTGTGTGTGTGCGTGCATGCATGTGTGTGCGCGTGCACACGTGTGTATTTTCAATTTCTCAATTTGTCCAAGTTTGGAATTGAGACTTAAGATACAAATAAATTCAAATCTATGTATTCCATTTATATGTTCAAATTCATTCAGATAGAAAATCTGAGGTGTTCCTTATCTAATCCAGATTTTTGTGTTTGTGTGCTTGCTACTTAATATTTATAACAAGCATTCCAGATGAATTTGATAAAGGCCCATGAGCCATATTTGAGCAGGCCAGCTCCACCATGTGAGGTCAAAAACTCTCTTATCATATGGTATGGTGGGACTGTTCAGGGCTGCTTGGAAAAAGATTTGTTCTGAAATATCTGGAGAATGCCACGTTATTTCATCTGTACTTTAGCCTTCCTTTTTTTCCAGGTTTCTCTTTTTATACTTCTATTCCACAATCCAAATACTAAGCTCATAAGCTCATAAGACAGTAGTAACTATTATTGAATGCTGCTTCTGTGCATTGCACCATGGTGGGCACTTCTCAACCTTTATGTCTTTAAACCTTCACCTCAAATCCTTGAGTTATATACAGCAAACAGATTTAGAGAAGGTAGTAGGTAACAAGTTCAAGGACGTAGAGCCAGGAAGTGCCTGAGATGGGATTTTAGCACAAACCTCTGACTTCAGAATACTTGGTTTTAAACTAAACCTTAGTCTTGGGTAGAAGGATGCAGTGTGTAGCCTCCTTTTGTCAAGTTGAATCTTTAAATCAAGTATTGTGCTCATATGTGGTTCAGCCCAGTATACCAAGGTTATGAGTTTCCAAAAACTCTGTTTTTGAATGAAAATGAAATGACCCTTTGTCCTGAGTCTCTCTTCCACACTTTTCTTTCAGGAACCTGGGAAGCTGGACAAACTGGTTGGGATTTGATGATTCAGTCACAGAAATTTCTATGACTCTATATCCATGAAAATTTCACTGACAAACTTAGAAAATGATTTGTCATTTATGAAACACAGTGTCCTGCTCTTTTGGGTTCCTGGAATCAATTTCAATGTGTGTGTTGGGGCACAGGTAGGTTCCCCATACCAACAAGCAATTATCTGGACGTAACTGAGTGTTCTACAATTCAACTCAATTTCTGACACTGTCTGCTCGGAGATAGCATCAGATCCCTCAGGTTGAGTGTTCAGTTCTACAAGACTGCCAGACCTTATTCTCCCAGTTGGACACCAGTCATCAACCCAGGTTATTACCAGTGCTTCTGACTGGCCATAGATTGGAGGTCACCAAAGCCCTCTTCTTGGATGTCAGTTGCCAGTCTAAGTTTGACTACAAATCAGAATTTCCATGACCCCTTCTTTGGGTTCAATTTGCTAGAGCGGCTCACAAAACTCAGAGAAACATTTTACTTACTGTATCACTACTTTATTATTAAAAAAATATAACTCAGGAACAGCCAGATGGAAGAGATGCAGAGGGCAAGGCGTGGGGAAAGGGTGCAGAGCATCCATGTTCTCTCCAAGCACACCACTCTCCCCAGATCTCCACATCTTCACCAAACTCTTCAAACTCAGTCCTTTTGGGTTTTTATGGAGGCTTCCTTACATAGGCATGATTGATTTAAATATTGGCCATTAGCAATTGATTTAACATCCAGCCCCTCTTCCCTTCCTGGAAGTGGGTGGAGGGACTGAAAGTTCCAACCCTCTAATCACTTGGTTGGTTCTTCTGGCAACCAGCCCTTATCCTTAGATGCAGCTCAAAAGCCACCTCATTAACATAATAAAATATACCTTTCTCTCTCTCATTACTAAGGAAATTAAAAGGGTTTTAGGAGCTCTATGCCAGAAACAGGGACAAAGATCAAATATATATTTCCCATTATGAATCATAAGATCACAGCCAAATATATGATAATAATGATCAAATTAGATATTATAATCAAGGCACTTTTAAAACACTTAAGTATTGTAAGAATTTATCTTTTAAATTATTACTTTACAGAAGAAATATGGAATTCAAATTAGAATTACAATTAAATTACAATCTTAATACAGATAAGAAGTATAAAGAAAATGGTTGGGAAGCCTTTAGGAGAGAAGAAATTAAGAGATAGTTAAGTCATCAGGGCTCCTGTCTCTAAGAATTTAGTTTCTAGTAAATATATCCAAAATATTTATCATCTATAAATCCCTGAATTTATTATATTAAATTTGAGATATAGACACAGTATGTACACTACTCTAACTTATTTTACTTTTCCAGTATGTCAAAATGTTCAAATGGATTGTGTAATCATTTCAGAAATAGGTATATTTTTTCTTCAGGGAACAATTCTTAATATTCTGTAGCTTTTATGAAGATGGGAAACAAAAGAACACACTGCAAACTCCATAAATGAACAATTTCCTAGTGTAGGCTAGGTAGCAATTAATTGGGAGAGAATAAAGGTCTGTAATAGCAATGCTTGGTGGTGATTATATTTTGTACATACATTTGTATCTGTGCAACTCATAACTAGGAAGGATTTTGCATGTAAAGGATGTTGCAGCTAGTTATTTTGAATTGCATTATTTATAGAAACCTGGTCCATTTTTACTCATGAAATGCTGTAACTGCTATTCTTGGTATCCCTGATTCTAATGCTTAGCAAAAGAATAGAAGCAGACAATATAAAATGAATAACTCTGAAACAATCAAACATAGCCCTATCTGTGTTTCAGCATTTCCAATAATAGAACATATACTGTAGTTCTCTTCTTTTTAGCTACTTATAACTTTTGTGCCTAAGGAAGGCATTGTATTAAAACTTAGGAAGCAGTAGATTAGAAAAAAGCTATTTTGGTTTTATATATTTTATTTAACGATATAGGTCAAAGATATCTACTAATATTAAGAGACCCAGGGTAGAACATTTCTATCCAGTTAATATCCTAATTAGGCATATATCATATAAACCAGGATAAATGGATAGAAAAAAACACTGTACTCTGAGCATGATTTTTGAAATATGACCTTACATTCAAATCCATTTAATACATGCAATTGCATTCAGGTAGGAAATCTGAAGAATATTTCAAATGTAAAGCACATTCAGTGTGTAGCCTTATATTACACTGGAGGGATTTGAATCATGGGATATTGCAAAGAACCATGGTCTTGTCAAATGCTATAAAGCAGAGATCCCAGGTTACAGTCTTGGTGTTGCCACCTTCCTGCTGATGCATTAACTCAGGTCACCTTCTTTTGCTTCTCCTTCCTATGTGTAAAATGAAGGAATGGTCTATATGATTTCTCCAGTCTCTTGAATGCTATAAATATTTATCAATTTATTCATTGTAATTCACATGCTTCCTGGGTCCTAGACCCTTCTCAAGTTAATATCTAGATATGACTTACTTAAATGGAAATTTTCATGTTTTAAAATTCCAGAATTGCCCCCAAGTATTTTGAAGTGTCTTAGAGGATGGTAACAACGATTCATTCATATTTTATGGTTTATTTACTTCCTTTGTTGATAGGCTTTCCTGCCATTCTATATGTGCAATATCTGACCTGCATAATATCAACCTGGATGTGAAAATGAGACAACCCCTTGCTTTTGAGGAAAAATAAAGCAAAACAAAATACCACCAACAACACACATGCACCCCTTTCACCCAAGAAATGCAGTTGTTTACTAGATGTTATTGAGGATTTGGGAAAAGATAGGAAGGTGAATATGATATCATAGCAATATCAATGCCTTCAAATTAAATATCAGCAACACTGTTTCATGAAAAGCCTTTGGTCACTGAGGACTTTTAATATACAGTAATACCTTGGTTTGCGAGCATAATTCGTTCCGGAAACAAACTACTTCTATTGCGAGACATAGCTTGTTTACCACGTTAAAATGTATTAGAAATGTTTGCTCATCTTGCAGAACACTCGCAAACCAAGTTACTCACAATCGAAGGTTTTACTGTATACTTATACTTCTGTAATGTGAAACTCACTGGATTCTTTCATGCTTCCCTCTGCTCTCCTTTTCAGTTCTTCTTCATGTTTCTCATGAGGAACCAAATCAATCGTTTTATCTTGCTGAGAATTGTAACTGTTTTATCTTGGCTCCAGAGCACACCCACCATGCCTCACGGTGTGCCTTCCTTACCTTCACTGCATTAAAGAACTCTGCTGCCAGCTCTAAATGCTCACACATTTTGCCTTTCCTACATAAGTGCCAAACACCATGCTGGAATGTGGGGACATATCGTCATTTTCAAAGTAGAAACAATTTTTGTACATGTCAAGCACTTGAAAGAAATAGGTCGGTTAGTGATTCACCATACTTTGTGCTGAGGAAAGGGAATTTAGTAGAGTTATTAAAAGTTTTCCTGGGAACCAGAACCTTGGAATATGTTTTACTGGAAACTAAGTATAATTTAAAGAAAATTGCTAAAATTTATAAATACTCCTTATTAGAAAGTGTGACTGACACTTGAAAACTTTGAAATTTCATGCAAGGTTACAGGTGTATTCTTAATTTCAACCCTACCTAAATGATATACTTGTTAGAACTACATGTCATTATGCATGAGCAACTCGTGATCCACTTTGCTCCCTTCGGTCCTTTTATTCACTTTCTATGCAGTTGTTTTCTAAGAACTTCAGGCCGTAAATTCATGTAGACAGAGAGGTCCTGGTTAGGGTGTAGGAACAAAGCGCTACCACCGGAGGAATGGATAGCCGTGAAGTTGATGGCTGACTGCCCAGTTATCTGTTTGATACAGACGCTGAATGACTGAACCAGATATCAGGTAGAAACAGGAAGATAACGCAGCACCCTTGTTTCTTTCAGTCTAACAAACGTGTTCTTTTAAGGTGGTGGAACCTGTGTTTATCACTGCGAAGAATTCTGACTCCAGAACCATTGTCTCATAGTTACTGAAAATACCGCCTACTTTCAGGCATCATGATGGTTTTCAGACTTCCCTTTTGCAGTTATCAATTTTAATGTGTTTCTTATTTTCAAATAGTTTAATAGGAATTTGAGAGGCAGCACCAGGATTTTCTAGCAAGATAATATTTTAGACTAGAAATAATAATCTTAAACAATTAAAAAGATTATGTATTATGTTAATGGTGGAATCAATAATGTAGTCAATGTAGAGGTGGCGTAGATTATGAAATAGAATCATAAAATATCAATTTAAAATGATAATGAGACTTTTAAATACCTGAGAGATATTTTTGAGATGCATTTCTAAGCCTCTATTTCTTCAACAGAAAAAGCAGATGGGTCTTCTCTAATAAGCTTCCTGGTAAAATTATGTTATTGAATATGAAAAAAGTCATTTGTAAAAAAAAAATATATGGTGATAAGAAGTATTGCTGTGGTCTGTCTGTGTTTCTCTAAAATACATGTGTTGAAATCCTAACCCCCAAAGATGATGGCATTTGGAAGTGGGGCTTTTAGAAGGTAATTAGGTTGTGAGGAAAGAGCCCTGATGACTGGAATTAGTGCCCTTATAAAAATGACCTCAGGGAGTTGGCTTGTCCCTTCTGCCATTTCAGAATACAATACGTCTGCAGCCTGGAACAAGGCCCTCAGCTGGCCATTTGGTTGGTGCTTTGATCTTGGACTTCCACCATATGGTTCTCGACTTTTTCTGTCTGACTTATTTCGCTTAGCATAATAATCTCAAGATCCATCCATGTTGTCGCAAATGGCACTATTTCATCTTTTCTAATGGCAGAATAGTATTCCATTGTGTATATACACCACATCTTCTTTATCCAATCATCTATTGAAGGACACTTTGGTTGTTTCCATGTCTTGGCCACCGTAAACAAAGCTGCAGCGAACATCGGAGCACATATATCTTTATGGATAAACATTTTCAGATTTTTTGGGTAAATACCCAGGAGAGGGATTTCTGGGTCATATGGTAATTCTATTCTTAATTTTTTGAGACACCTCTACACTGTCTTCCATAGCAGCTGCACCAAAATTCATTCCCACCAACAGTGTATGAGGGTTCCTTTTACTCCATAGCCTCACCAATACTTATTATTTGTCTTGTTGATGATAGTCATTTTAGCTGGTGTGAGGTGATCTCTCATTGCTATAATTTTGAAAATAAATTAAAAATAAAAAAGTTCATGTTTCCCTTATATTTATTTTTCTAGGACCATAGCCTATTTTTAAAATTAAATTTAATGGTGGTTGGTAAATAAGATTATGTAAGTTTCAAGGGTACTGTTCTATGATATATCTGTATATTGAATTGTGTACTTACCACCCAAATTCCAATTTTTTTTCTGTCACAAGATATTTGATCCCCTGTATTCTCTTTAACCTCCTCCCACTCCCCTTCCCCTCTTAATCACCATATTGTTGTCTGTGTTGTAAGGTTTTTTGTTTGTTTTCTTTGTTAATTTGATGTTTTCTGTTTTATATCCCTAATTTTTAAAGGAAAGAATCAGCAAAATGTAACCAATGAAACAATATCTTCTTAAATTGTTAAAAAAAAATGTACCTGTGTCATGGTTAGCTAATAGTTCAGAGATGAAAATGTTAATTAAAGTGATTAAGTGGTAAAGAAATCATATTCTCATTCAGACTTCGTAACTTTGAAGCATGACTAACACCTGCAGCTCTGACCTTTGGCAGCGTATTGACCTCTATGCTTCATTGTCCTCATCTCTAAAGAAGGGACATAGTATTATTTGCTGTGATAACTGAGTTAATATAGAATGCTTAGAGCACATAGTAACTACTCAATACATAGTCACCATTTTTATCTCCTGAATACTGCACCTTTACAAATAAAGCTCCACAAAATTATTTGTTGAAGGTTTCACATCTAATGTGTGACCTAGATGCAATAAGATTTGCAGTAACATTTGCCATAAGATCTATTTGAACATTGGAATGTATGGTGGTTTGAGCTACATTTTTTTTTCCCTAAAGATTTTATTGGGGAATTGGGGGAGGGGAACAGCATTGGGGAATTGGGGAAGGGGGACAGACAAGTTGCTGTCCTTTTTGTTCTTCAGTCTAGTTGTGGACGATGTCGCTTCACTGGCCCATGTTGGTTTTATCATTGCACTCTTCACAGGTAAGGCAGATCGGTTGCCGGCCACTGGACAGCCACTCACGGTGGCTCATGGCAGCTTACCAAAGCTCACGCTTGCTGTCGGCCAGCCGCACTGCAGCCTACGCCCATGCCGGTGACTCACAGCAGTCAAGCTCCAGGTTGAGCTGTTGTTCACCATCTTAGCTGTAGAGGGCACAGCATCACTGGCCCTAATGTGGGATCCGAACTGGGGCCCTGCTTCTCAGAGCTGGTGTCCCAAGCCAACTCCTAACCAACACGCCACTTGGCTGGCCTGGTTCGAGCTACATTTTAAGGGTAGGTAGTAGTATAGCTATTGACCAACTTGAAAGGCAAGAAAAAACATAAGAATAAAGAAGCCAAACACCTGGAAAACCCATCAACTGGGTAATCCATTCCTGAATAATCAGCGTGGGTACATATTGTGTTTAAGAAAAGACTTCAGAACAGTGGATTTAGTGCAGCCAAGAAAACACTTTTTGTAAGAGGCTTATGTTGAACTTACTTGTGGAATTATATTTAAAATATGCCTTTTGAATTGTGGTAGTATTTTGGTGTTAGAGAGTGGCATAAGAGAAATAAATATAGTTTTCTAAGAATATCTTTGAAAATGACATAATGACATGGAGGATTTAAACATCTTTGTTCTACACCACAAATATCCTACAGCTATTCCATTAACAAAAAAACAAAACAAAACAGAAAAAGTGTGTGTGTCTTTGGGTAATCAGCCAGTGCTGTGCAAGTTTTAAATGCAATACCTGTTAGTAGCATTTAAAGCTGCCACTGAAGTATAAATTAAATGCTCTGATCTATTCTTCTATTTATCTTGTCAGTTTCCCTATCGAGCAGCCTACTTAGCATTTTCCTTGCCTATTTGAAGATTAACATACAGTGAGAAATAACTGCTTAGACTTGAGGTTCTGCTCCGTGTTTTGAAGGTATAACTTAACTGTGGCATTTTGGTTCCAATCGTGTTTTGTTTATTTACTATCAAATATAAGATCAAGAGTTTTAAAAGAGTTATCTTCATCAGAATGCTCATTAAAAAGTATTTTTAGTGGGCCGACCGAGTTGCACATTGGTTAAGAGCTGGCTTGGGACGCCAGAGGGCCCCGGTTCGGATCCCACATATGAGGGCCAATGACACTGCCCTCTACAGCTAAGATGCTGAATAACAGCTCAACCTGGAGCTGGGCTGCCGTGAGTTGCCTGCGTTGGGAGGTGGGTTGCCATGGGCTACCCTGTGTAGCCAGCAGCTAGCATGAGCGGCCAGCAGCCGCAGTGAGCAGCCGTCCAGAGGCCGGCAAGGCAGGGAAGAGCGCAATGATGGTGCCAAATTGGGCCAGTGAAGCAACGTCCTCCACAACTAGACTGAAGAACAAAAGGATAGCAATTTGTCTGTTCCCCTTCCCCCAATTTCCCAATAAAAAAATCTTTAAAAAAAAAAGTACTTTTATTCTTTTACAACTAAAATTAATAAATTTTATTTTCTTCTGTAGTTATACAAACTGTCCAAGGCTTAACATAAAAAATGAATATCATAATGAGCATATCTGGATTCTCCAAGTGAAGCCTTTAAATTTAATACAAAATGTATTATTTCTTTCTAATATTTTATATATAGGTATGCATATAGGTACTACATATTAAAATTTCTACATATACATCTGAACATACACATAATATGCTACTTAAATCATTTTATTGCTATGTTCACTTAACTATGTCATGTCAATGTCATAAGTTTCTAAACATTTCAAATCTGATTTATCTCATCATATTTTAAAGTAATAATGGCCTTGTAAGGGCATTTTAATTTTTCCCATATTTTCCTATTAAAATAATGCTTTAATGAGTATTATGCCATCATGATAGAAGTCTATATATCATTAATTATTTGAATATATTTATTTCTGTAATTGGACAGTTTTTTTTAATATATTGCCAGCCTTTCTATTATTTTCTTTATATTTTCTATTCAAGTCCAACAATTTATACCCCTTGGAGTATTAGTTTTGTTTTTTGTTGAAGCCGTGCATATATTAAGGCCACCACACCCCATTTTAAGGACATAATAGGGCAGAAATTAAAACATAATACAAGTAAATCTGTTACATATAGTTAACCCCTTGTCTTTATATGTGTTCCAAGTATTATATCTTAATCCATCATTTGCTTTCAGTACTGTTTGCTGTATTAATTAGCATAAAGTTCCTTTTAATTTAATCAAGCTAACAGTATACATATTTTTAAAGAGTTCTTCCTTTGATTGTGTATATGGAAAGGTATAGTGCAATTCAATGCCAAAGAAATAATTTATTTCTTATATATTAGATTTTGGTGGTTTCCTTTTTATCTAGTTCTTATATTTCAATTAATTCAACTAATGTCTTCATTGGCTTAGTAATAGAATAGACTGTTTTTTTAATGTTACTTCTATAATATCACAAAGTAAGACCAATGAGTGGGTGATTGGTTGCAAAAGCTTTCTTGGAGAATGTCATTAATTAGATAATTTAAAAAATAATGTATGTAAAAATGCTTTGCAAACTTCAGTATACTCTTTAAATGTTAGTTATCGTTATTACTGTTGCTACTAAATATTCTTTTTCTCTCATATCACTGTAATGAATGCCTGCAGCAGTAAGTATAAGTTCCTTATGTAATCAGATCAAATGGAAAAGTTATAGGAGAGTAATGAAAAGGAATATCAGGTATTTGTAGCAAGGTTTATATTACTTATTCCATTGGAATATGTACTTGTATGGTAGCCCAGGTTAATGGTTTTGTTTTATTTAGTTTCATCTGTCTGTTCTTTTGCTTTTTATGTGTAATACTTTTTTTAAAAGGGAAACGGTTCGGGCCGGCCGAGTGGCTCAGTTGGTTAAGAGCTCGCTCAAGAGTTTGAGCTCTGAGCAACAGCGGTTCGAGTCCAGCCTGAGCTGAGCAGCCGTTGAGCTGCCAACAGGTAGCAGGATGGCTCAGCTTAAAAAAAAAAATAAAAATAAAAAATAAAAGGGAAAAGGTTCAATGAATTATGCAGGTTATATTACATTCAAAATGTTTATCTGTTGATAACTTACCCTGTATTTATTTACCACCTTTGTTATTGATAGGTACAGTACAAATTATAGTAAGTATATGTTGAATTTAATTAAAAATAAAAAAGACATTAAATATAACCCAAATATATTAACAATGAAATTTTACCTTAAAAATTTTATGTTTAAGGAACTTTAACCTATTGATTCTCAAAATGAATAATTCCAAGCTTTTGTTGATATTACCATATCAGTTTAAAAAAGTCTTTGGCAACTCTCAACATCTAAATGTAAAAATTAGGCAATGTTTAGACAAAAATTCACTTCATATTAATATCATCCTGAAATAACAAAGGGGCAGTGTATAATTTTTTTGCTTTCTTTTATATATTAAATTTATTGTGGTGACATTGGTTAGTAAAATTGTATAGGTTTCAAGTGTACATTTCTATACTACATCATCTATATATCACGTTGTGTGTCCACCACCCAGATTTTAACTTCCTAGTAAATGGAAGCCATCTGTCCTGTATTGCAGCTCAGAAGCTAGGATATAAAACTTCTTAACAAAGTTAATTTTGCAAAATCACTATTTTCATCATTATATGTTTTTTTCTTCTTTCTCAGGGCTTATCTTCTCCCAGGAATTTGAGAGTCTAGTTAACATCTAAGGTCTCTATAGCTGGCAAAAGCCACCCTCCTTAGAAAATAACTAAAGCTTAATCAATAAAAACATTACAAGGTATACCCCTCACTTTTAAGGTTTACTTGTGTGTTATCTTTTCAATTATCATTGGTGAAGCAATTATTTCCTGTACTGCACTCTGTGAAATCAGGAGCATTTGTAACCTGAACAGTACGTTGCAAAGTGCTTATACCTAGACCAAGTAGGCAGATATGATAAATGGTTTGCAGAAAAGTTTTTTGGTTTTTTTTTTCCTAACTCAGCAACTTGAGATCATTTGGATTTGCTAAACTTGGCATTATTATATAGCAGTGTATTGTACACAGGGATGTTAATTATTTGAAACTATACATATTACAGTGTCTGCCTCATTCTGTTTCTCACTAATATTCTTGTCCCTAAGACCTGAATCTCTGGTAAATAAGAAGTGCTCAATATATAATGTTTGAACAAAACACTTAGATCAACTTTTTTGTAATTTTAGAAAAGTGCTATTACCTTGCTTCTTGAAATACTCATCTTTTATTCATTATGTCTGTACTTTTCAGCTAGATTTTTTTAAAGAGCCCCAGAACATATATTAATCATACTTTTACACAGGTTTTCCTATACAGGTATCCTATACAGATAATCAGTCATTAAACACCTTGAAATTTCCTTGGTCTACTTCTCTCAAAAGGAGAAACAGAAACATAAATAAAATAAAAAGATCCATGTGTTTGCCGAAACAAACTCTGCAGTGAGTTCATTTCCTCAGGCTGGCATTCCGATGAAGAAGCCACAGCAAGCTAGAGCTAGAAACACCACAGGCTCTTCCTCCTCAGGAATTAGTTTGACTGCAGTATATAAACCATGACTAACTAAAATTTCCATTTTCATTTTGTAGAGGAGTGGGAAGCCTTTAAAGGAAATGTGAGCAAGAGTATAAAAAATCTCAGATTTATGATTTATAGAAGTCAGTCTCTATAGCTGCACTGTAAAGAATGAATATGAGTGGCATATAAGACACAAATAAGGAAGCCAATCAGGTGGAAAAGAAAAAATGAGGACCAGACCGACGCAGTAGTATTGGGACTAGAAAGAATGCAGTGGATTTAAGAAAGCCTCGGTGGCAACAGGGGAAGTGAAGGCCCACAGTAAGCCCCAGGTCTTCGCTCTGCTCATTATTTACATGTGAGCAAGAACACGCAACATGGGGACGGGGGCTGATGGG
>NW_017732507.1:334969-337806 GCF_001890085.2 Hipposideros armiger | reverse complement strand
ATTGTTTCCAGGACCCCCACAGATACCAAAACCTGCAGATGCTGAGTCCACTGTATAGAATGGTGTAGATCAATGCATACAGTTGGCCCCCCACATCTGCCGACTCCCAACAGTGGATCAAAAACAGTATTGGCATTTATTAAAAAAAATATCCACACATAAATGTACCCACGGTGTTCAAACCCATATTGTTCAAGGGTCAACTGTACTAGATTCCATTTTGTGTTAAATTAGAATACATATTTATTTGGGTATACAGTATGCACATGTATGTACATGTATGTAAAGAAATTCTAGAAGGATACAGAAACTAATAACAAATTACCTATGAATAGGCATGAGGGAGAACTAGGCAAATGGATAACTGGGCATAAGAGAAAATAAATAAATACATAAGCAAACCGACAAGTATGTGTACAGTTTTATGGAAAATGAGACTACATTGCGTATTTAAACTTAAGTAAAAACAATATGCATCAAACCAATTTTTTAAAACTTTTTTTATGTTTTGTTGTCTTACTGAATTTTCTAAAATTAATAATAACTGTCAGGATTATGTTAGACTTCTCAGTAATACTGAACCCAGAAGAGCAGCTTTTGTAGAATTTTGATGAAAAATAGTTAACCCCAAAATGTTTCCTGAGTCAAGTGTCCTCTTACATTCAAAGGCAACAGAAAGGACATAGGCATAGGTAGTAAAAGGCTTAAAAATAATATTTCTGAAAAAACATATTAACTGTTTCAGCTGTCCAAGAGATAAAGCAAAATAGGAATTCAAAAGAGAAGACATGAATTAGATGGAAATTTTTTTTTATTATTGCTCACCCATTTACTCCCAAGTTAATGCTTAGAGAACTCCAAAAATGTGATAGAAAGATAAGAAATCCAGGTAATCTGGATTTGACTCTTCATGTCCTGTTTACAGAGGGTGATCTAGGGGAAAAAAACCAAACTATCCAGTTGTTTGTGCCTCAATTTATTTTATTAATGACAATAGATAGTGACAGCTACTTCACAGTTATGTTTTTAGAATAAAATATTTGTGAAAATATTTGAAAATCAGCTGGATAATCTCTTTATAGCNAAAAAATATATAGAAAACCATTGGTGCGTCTTTAAAGTAGCATAAAGTTTTTGAGATTCACCCGTGTTGTACTGCATATTGAAATAGGATTTTTTTCTCTTTTAATTGTTGAATAGTGTCTCATGGAAAGAATGAGCCATTCTCTAGTTTGTGGGTATTTTAGTTATTAACATTTTTTGGTGATTATGAATAAAGCTGTTATGAATGTTAGTTTATGAGTTTTGTGTGGATATGTATTTTTGTTTCCTTTTGGTAAATATCTAGGACTGTAATTGCTATGTTATATAGTAAGTATATACTTAACTGCCAACTGTGACTCAAAGTAGTCATTTCATTTTGTATTCACACCCTCTACACTTGTTATTGTCACACAAAACAAAGAAACAAAACAGGGTCATGTTTTTATAAATGCCCAATCATGAATATTGTTAGAGATATAAGCTAAGGGAGGTAAACTAAGCATTGGTACTGTGGTACCACTATACCATAATGAAAGTGAGAAATAAAAGAAACAATGACTGACATAGCATTATGTTGTATGTTAATTTTGTAGATCATTTTTAATTTGCTTCTCTTCTTTCTCATTCTGTAACTCCTTCTGTTTTACTTATTTTTACATTTCAAGATTTCAATGATCTCTACTTTTTTATTAAAATAATATACATAAAGTGATGTGAACAAATATTGAGTATATATAGTTCAATGAATTTTCACAAAGTGAATATATATGTGTAACTGAGATCCATATTATGAAATGTGATTCACCAGTACCCAAGAATCTCCCTCGTGATCCAGTTCTAGCTACTAAACCCTCTTATGACTTCTAACAGAATTAATTTATGTTGTCTTTTGTTGTACTTTTTATGGTTTTGAGATATTTTGCTTGGTATGTTCATACATATCTTTGCATGTACTCCTTTATTATTTGTTTTCATTGCTGTACACAGGGCCAACTAAATAATTTGCAGAAACCCTCATTCATAAATTAAGAATTTGAGATGGTGACATCAGAATATTAAACAAGTACAGGGCCTTTCTGAGTGTAGGGCTCTGTACAACTTCCCGGGTGACACTTATGTGACATTGGCCCTGGCTGTACAGTATTTCATTCTGTGAACATACTACAATTTTAAAAAATCTGTTCTGCTGAGAGGCATTTGTTATGGTTTCCATTTTTGACTACTATGAATAATGCTGGGACTATTTTAATTATTTTCTTTTAGAGAAAATTATGTCTATATTTCTGTTAGATACGTAGTTGGAAATGGGATTTTAGCTAATGCAGTGTACATGCATCCAGCTTTAGCCTGAAGTGCCAAACAATTTACCAAAATGGTGGTGCCAGTTTACAGTCTCACTAGCAGTCTATAAAAATTCCAGTTCTATGGCCCCACCATTACTTGGCATTTTATATTTTTTTTCCATTTTAGTGGAAAATTTGGTGGGTTTGTGTGGTTTTCCATTGTATTAACAGTAGCTTGTTTGCAAAATGGCTACAGTAGCTCTCACATCCCTGAGTACATTCCTCGTTACAATGTGACTGTAGAAATCATATGAAAAATGTAATAGGTTAATATTATTTATTATGCCAAACAATTATATTCATACAGCTGCTGTAATTTTTAACGTATGTCCTTTCTTTGAATCTTCCAGTTAATGATTCTGTACTTTATCTAAAATATTATTTCATAGGCTTTAAGTAAGATTGTATTTTCTTCTAAAATTAAGCAAGGAAAGATCTACCTGAATCTTA
>NW_017732507.1:331198-332224 GCF_001890085.2 Hipposideros armiger | reverse complement strand
TATACCTTACAGATGAGGAAATAGAAATTTAGAAAGTTTAAATAACATCTCCAAATTTACTCAGTTACTAATTAGCAGAGACAGACTATTTCCCAAATATTTGCAGTTCCAAAATTAGACATTTTAAGGTTTATAATATATAATAAGATAACATTTTCATCAGGGTGCTGGCAAATGAACCTGGTGTAGAATACCAATACCCATAAAAGCAGGGTTTGTAAAATGTGTATATATTTATAATTAAAAGGTGTCTAGTTTATAAAGTCACTCAAGGATTATATGGTCATAGAACTTTCCAAAATCATGGATTTCATAATGAGAATATCTTTACTTATATATCTATAACTCAAAAGAAGAAACATTTTAGGCGATTAGGAGTTGATGTGAAATTAAATTATAATCCTATATTTCTGTTTTCCAGAACTGTAATGAGAGCAATAGACTGAATGAATGTTACTTCCAGAGGTGAGTAAAAAAGACATGTGATTTCATGTTATTCAGCACAGTGAACAGCTTACAATGACTAATGTTTTTATACAGCCACCTGAAAGTACTAAAATATGAATTAAAATGTCTAATGTTTGATTTAACGTCACATTTCAGAGCTGAATGCATGACTTTAATTGGGATGTGCTTAGTTATAGAACTATAATCTACATCACTCAACAAGAGTAAAGTTAATATAGCACATCCTTTTATTTCTTAAAATCAGTTTTGAAATGTGAGTGAAAGAACGACAACCCAAAATCTTCAAACCTTTTAGTTCCCCCCAAAATGCTGCATGTATGAAAGCAAATGATTGAAATAGCAACGTGGGAAGTACATTGTAATTAGGATTTATTTTTTCCCCATCATTTTCAGGGTTTTATAGAGATTTAAGGACGATCTTATTTAGAGAATTGTAACATAGGAATGTCAGAAGGTCATCTAGTATAACATTTTATTCATCTAAATCAACCTCAGAATGTAATTCACATGGCACATTTTTCAGCCAACCTTAAACAGCATCACGTCAACTGCAGAAGT
>NW_017732507.1:321199-327163 GCF_001890085.2 Hipposideros armiger | reverse complement strand
CCCACAATCTTTCATTAAGAAGAAATAAGAAAACTAAATACCTGTGCTCTCAGCACTTCAATAGATTCCAAATATATACACACACTACTATTATATTATGACAAATGAGCCGTAGGAATCAGCAGTAGTCAGGGATAATATGTAATCGTGGCAGACTCAGCCCCGCATTTCAGGTAGAGGAGAGATCGGGTAAAGTACTGGTAGAGAGAAACTGCTTGTTCAGGCAATACGAAAACTTTGGCGTTTTAGAGAGGTGGATATTGGTGGTAAATCAGGCTGGAGAAGTAGACTTAGATAAAATCTTAACTTCTTTTGCTTCTCAAGTACATTAATCCCAGCACAATTGTATAATTTTAAAAATCAGTGAGAACCCCGACAGCTTTTGTTTATGGTATTACCACATGAGTAAGACAAAAGGTATAAATAGTTCATTTGAAAATAACAATAATAAACAGAGTGGATTTAGCATAAATAATATATTTTATGAAAAATACAACTGTATTTTCCAAAGCCAAAAGTGTAAGAAGTGACATTGTTTTACCTTTTAAAAAAAAATCTCATTAAAATTATTGGCTTAATAGAAAATAATTGTATTCTTATACATGCTTCTGTATTTTATTCATTACAATATTTTTTGATTGAGGCACTTGAAGAGAATTTGATCTTAGATTTTTATTTGGAAAAGGGAGGGGTACTATAATGGATATTTCAAATTGGGTATTTTTGATAATACATCAAAATTTGACAAGTAGTTTCATAAAGATTAGCTGCAATGTGAAATCTAAAACCATGTATTATAAATTAACTTTTTGCACAGTTACACTGAAGTACATTTGTCTGTCTTGGATCTTGAATGAACCTTTTACCCAAGAATGATTCCAAATGATTTGTGTATTGGTTATTTGGAAAATATTGGTTCACTAAGTCATTATACAGATCTTTCAAATGGTGATTCATTTTACTATCCCTATAAAGAAATGACAATATCAACACTTATCTCATCAGATAAGCTTTTATTATTAAGAAAGCTTACAATGGATACACGTTTTCAAAAATTTTATTTTTTTCTTCGGTTTGTCTGAAAGTTCAAATTTTATCTTTGGGAACACATGTTATCATTGTTTTTCTTGAAGTGGTAGCCTTACTTAGTTCATTTTTGAGAAAATGTCTGCCATTTTGAAAAATCCTACTCAGGATTGAATAATGATACTTATTCTGTTAGTCATCCATCCAAGTAAAAATGGTGTTACATAAAAAAGTTATGTAAAAATAGTGTTTCATAAAGAAACGTTAGTTCACTACACAACATTTACAATTGTGCAAGCACCTTTTCTTTAGAGAATCATCATACTCGTATGTAGCAGAACTGTTGTATAATATATGTACTTCCCCAGTCATCACATAGAAAATAATGTACGTCCACTTTGTCACCACTGCTGTGATTCATGCTAAGGCACTAGCGGTTTATGTGTCCATATTATTGAACCACCATTATAAATGGCAGGGCAGTGAAAAAGGCAGATGCTGTCATTGTGTAATCATGCAATTACTTTTAACCTCTTAGATGTCTTGAAAGGATCTTTGAGACTTGCAGAGGCCTATGAGCTATACTTAGAGAACCACAGTTATAAAGAAAATTCAATTTTATCCTATGAGCAATGCAGACCATTCAATATTTTAGGTACAGGAATGATATGGGCATAATTATGTTTTAAACATAAGTGTAGTTCTAAATTTTGAGGAAAAACTCACAATACTAAAATACATTCTTTTAAAATTAAATATGTAAGATTTAGATTTGTACCTGGCCAATGTCTCCTAATACGTCTTCAATAATACAACTACCCATGAAAGCACAGAAAGCTAGGACATTTCATAATAAGATACGGTGTTAGTTTGTTGAATGAATGCAACTTTAAAAATAGTAAAAGGGAGTGTTATTTCAAGAGTGAATGTCATAAGTGCATTAGCATGGATTCAGATACTCATAGTAAAGGGGGAAGTCATTACCATGCTGGGGATGAAGGAACAAACGAAGAAATGGGGTTACTGAAGCTAAGGGAGACATGGCATTTTGACAGAGGGGCCTCCTGGCAGTCATCATAGCCCTAGGGAGATAAAACTAGTGTCAGAACAGGGAGGGAACGTTTAAGAAATATCTCAACATCCCTCTCCTCTCACCTTCTGATCTTTGCTTATAATTTCTATGGGCTGAAATCAGTCTGAAGCTGACTGTAAAAGGATTTGTGAATGGATGTCAATAATGATAAAAAAAACGCCTAGAATTTAAGGAGATTTCTGGGGAATTGTTCTCAGAACAAAAGGTAGAGTTTCAGCAGTTGATTTATTTTTTTCTTCACTGATAGAATTCTGTCTGTGTACCCTCATCTCCATCTTTACCTCCCAAGTCATACAATTTGCATTTGGTGAAGGTAGACTGATAGATTACTAGAGAAGTTAAGACGGGCTTCTAAAATTTTTGTATAAGAAACATGGAGCCAAGCGTGAACCTGAAAATTCTTGACATTAGTAGTTATTAGGAATAAGATAAAGTCAATAAAATCTCTTAAATTCTGTCTTCCATCAGTGTTTCTTTCTGTGATCTTAAGTCCCTAATGGACGTGCTACATGACAGTCTGTCTGTTTTTGTAACTGTAAAACTGACCGTCCTCAAAGTTGGTCAGAGAAATAGAGCTGAATATATTGAAATAGTGAGTTTCAAAAATTCAGAAAACTTACCTTCAAAAAGGAAGTATATGCTGCTTAGTTAAGTAACAAAGCATCCTGTTAGCTCCTGCATTGCAAATTTAACCAGGCAGGATGATTTTCTGATCAGAATACAAATAAAAATTTTCATTATTGTGAAACTATGTTCAGGCATATCATATATACTCTAGCCTCAGATTAATCTTTCTGTGAGAATCCTATTGCAATGGCAGTTTTCATATGCTGTTAAATATTTAATAGCTATCTCTAAAAGAATGGCTCCATGCGGTATCATGTTCCTTTCAGAACTTAGCTCCAGCTGACTTTTAACAAGTAAATGAATAAAACCTATTATAAAATAAAAAGAATTCAACACTCCAGAACTCTGAAACATGAAATGTTTTTCCTCTGAGGTAGCATCCCCTAGGAGTACAGCCATTGTCAAAAATATTTTTTATTATCAACAAGGAATATTACTTAAAAATAATTTTTGTATTTAAAATAACATGGGTATTATTAAACTAATACAGTGAAACTAAAAGTAAACAAAAGTACAACTATCTAAATGCACCACTTAATATTTCATTATATTGCCTTTCCAAATTTTTGTTTTAATTTATGTTTACTTTTCAATTTTGTTTTTAGTTTTTAAATGGTGGCCTTACTGAGGGCTATTTAATTTTCATTCTGCCACACCCATCTCAATGTCTCTGAGGCTCACGTAACATTTACATCTTGAGAGAAACATAAAATCAAAATGCCAAGTGCTTGACTTTTTCCTTTGTCTAATATAGGAGATAGATTTACCAGTGATGGTAAAGCATAAGCATATACTCAGTAAATGTCTCAAACTCACATGACCAGAACAGAGGGCTCTCAGGAGCTGACACATATCCCCTTGTTATTCACACAGCAGCCCAACGTATTGTCTCAAGACTCCACAATACAGCTTTTTCACATAGGTTAAATGAGGCAGAATTTTCCAGTTGATCTTCATTTTACTGTATGTATGTGTGTTTATTTTTGTTTGAGGTATAGATTTAAGTTGACTTGTTCAAATGAAAAGAAAGTATATTTTTTAAAACTGTCATGTAGTTGGACCCAGGGATATTTTGTGTTGGTGGTTGTAGAGAAAAATAAATAAAACACTAAGGAGGCACATTTTGAGGGGATCTTTATAGTTAACAGACCAATTAGGACCTAGAGACTAATGCAGAGCCTAGCTCCTAGAGTTTCCTCTGGTCAATAGAAAAAGGAGAGATAAAATGTCATACAGACTTATTCTAAAAGGAGACCTCTATTTGAAATGTAGCCACTGCCTGTGGATAGAGAAATCCTGCTTATGTAATTTTTCAATAACACTGTTATCACTTGACAAGAGTCCAGAAATATTTTTTAAATTCCAATAATTAGCACATCTTTCATTGGAACTACAAAGGCTTCACGTCTTCAATGACTATGGGGCTGCCCTATAAGTAGCCTGGTGTGGGGCTGGGACCCTTCACCCTCCAGGCGGGACCTCCTCAGACGAGATACCCCTCCTGATTTTTAAAAGTCACATGCAGTTGTGGGACCATCCCATTCTTGGTCTCTGCCTCTCCTACCAGTCTCAAAGTGGCTTCTGTATGTCCTTAGTTGTAGGGCTTCGGGTTCAGCTAGATTTCAGACAATTCTCAGTGGTGATGGTTTTGTACGTACTTCAGTTGTAATTTTGATGTGGTCATGAGAGGAGTCAAGTACAGCATTTGCCTACTCCGCCATCTTGACTAGAAATCTCTTCCTCAGTTTTAGAAACAAAGATGACAGCAGCTAAATGGATAACAAGAATTACATCTTCTAAAACAACTGGGAAAACATGCCATTCCTTGTTTATTTCTTTTTACAATGAAAACAGAGCTATTGAGGTATGTTAAAAACTGGCAGAATCATTTGTATCTTTCTTAATCATTTTGATCACCAACAGTCTACAGGTAGAAAAATAGAAATACAATAGGGAAATCTGCTTGGGTATACCATACTGCTGTTGCCCCCGAGACAAGCCATACATTTTAATTAATTTTGAAGTTTTACTCTGAGTTCAGTTGTTTTTTTCCCCTGCAGAAGCTTTCTACAGGAAAGACATTCCATCAATTTGACGCACATAGAGAGTGAAACATAATTCAGAATTAATTAATCACAAGGAATACATTCTTGAGAAAAATTTAGGCAGGATAATGAAAGGATGAAAACTCAGGCCCTATTTGCCATCAGAATGAAACAGGGAAAGAAACCTAGAACTATGATGCTTTTCAGTGACATATGGGTGAACAGGAAGGAACTAAGTAGGCTAAACATTTGAAAAATTCACTACACATTCTCAAGAGCAAGTTAGATTTCTCATTTTTTAAAAAAATTATCCTTTCAGTAGAAACTTGAAACAGAGTTTGAAGAAAGTATATCTCTTATGAGGAATTAATTTTATGCCTTATATGAGAAATTTTGAGATAAATATTAAGGGAAGTTTAGGTGATATTTGACATGTTGAACCTGATTAAAACCTGGACCTAAGGGAGTCAGGGGGAAATGGTTAGAATCCCCCAGTGTAACTAAAGAATTAGTTGTCACTGAATTTTGTTTTGAGCAACTTCAAATTTAGCTAGATTATAGTCCTGTGTGCTTCCCTTCCCAACAGGATTTTTGCCTTATGAAAATTCTATTGACAGACACCAAAATCAAAAGAGACACATCTAGAGGAGCATTTCAGTTTTGAATCAGTTGTGAGCTGCTGATGAGATGAGATAGAAATAACTGGAATAAATTACCATAGGTGAAGAAAAACATTACATTTAAAGTGTGAAATTACCCGAAAAACTTTAAACTTACTGTTATAAGAACTTGACATAATACCTTAGGGGGGATGATGATGTGGTTGCTCTTTATGGACCTTTTTCTAAATTGAGACTTGATGAATTTTCTAATGTAAGATAAATATGTCTCTTTTTTTTTTAATCTCTCTGGGATTCTTTGGTCATTTAGTTTATGAAAGAAAGAACCTCACTCTTTTTGTGGTGGAGCATTTTAGTGAAGGAAGCAAAAATAAAAATTAGGACTCACTAGTCCTAGATTCTAGTCTTGGATAAGTTTCCTAACTATTTCTGTAAAATACTATATGAGATAATCAGATTATTCTCTGAGGGTGTTCTAAGCACAGAGCCATTAATCATGGATTGTCATAATGCTTACATAAAAAAAGACTACGCCTGTGTCTAAAGGTGAGGA
>NW_017732507.1:315174-321034 GCF_001890085.2 Hipposideros armiger | reverse complement strand
TTAACACTTTGGGATCTGGTATTAACAGGAAATAACCCTCACTGAGCTGAAGTATGATAGAAGGAAAAAATTAGGAATCATTAAGTAGTCAAGATAATTAATCTGAATGTCCTTCTGGGGATTCCCATAAAATATTTTCAGTAAGCTAATTGGAATTTCAGTTTAATATATGAGACAAATATTGCTTGGGGCTTGGTATGGCCTGCAAATTCTAATTTTCATTATTGCACTCTGTAGAAATTTTAAAATATATTTTTTTTATTTCTATATTTCTTTGTTGAATATGAGTCATTGCCACTCTTCAAGGAGTGCTACTCCTAAAATTAAAATAAATAAATAAATAAATAAATAAATAAAGATAGTGGGCTATATAGTTAGCAAGTCAGTTAAATTGTACGGTAATGCTGAATACAACTTAACTTCCTTTAGAATGTATATTTATTTAGTGAAGTCATCTCAAAGTTGTTAATACCACTTTATTGTTAGAAGTAGAGTATTAGAGGGGCTGTACTCTAAATATATCACATAGTGAGACCTACCCTAATCTGCATGAGATGTCCAAAAACTTAACCACAGTTTATCTACAGATGTCCCAGGGAAGGTAAGCTCAGGAAGCTTTGTTTGATATAGCATAGATTATAAAGAAAATTGGACCTCTCATTGAATGTGAAGGGGATTCAAACAAATAGAACAAAGTGTGACCAAAAAAAGTGCGTGTGTGTGTGTGTGTGTGTCCCAAACAATTTTTAACTTCTTCCCAAATATATATTCCAAATAATAATGAATTTCTTTAGTTTTTATTTTTTTATTAAATGTATTGGGTAACATTAGGCATTGGTTAGTTGAATTATATAAGTTTCAAGTGTATAATTTTATAATACATCATCTATATATTCCATTGTGTGTTCACCACCCAGAGTCAGTTCTCCTTCCATCACCATATATTTCACACCCTTTACCCTCTTCTATCACCCGCCCTTTCCCTCTGGTAACCACTGAACTGTTATCTCTGTCTTTTTTTGTTTGTTTGTTTGTTTGTCTTGTTTGTTTGTTGCTTTCAGTCTTATATCCCATATATGAGTGAAATCATTTGGTTCTCGATACAATGGATACCACCTCACACCTGTTAGAATGATGAATTATGATATGAAATCTACCATCATTCAGATCAAAAGCAGATATAAAAGCTTTCATGTAAAACAAACAGGTCACCTAAAAAGAAAGCATACACATGGCACATAACTTCTCAAGAACTATTAGTGAGACATCACTACAATCAATCAATGACTTTAGTGTTCTGAGAGAAAATTAATTCAGTGCAGAATTCTATATCAAATTAAGTTTGCAACCAAAAGTGTGTGTTTTAGTAAAGAGATTTAAAACAGGCAGTGACTCAGGGCCAACTTGACAGCTCTTGAGCGGATCTAGAGAACATGTGGTCTAGATTGAAGCTAGAGCACAACAGGCTATTGCAGGGAGGTCTCTGAACAAAACCTTACAAAATATTTTATTAAATCCAAAAGTTGGAAATAAAGTAATAATTTTAAATAACACCAGAAAAATATCGATTTAAAATTCTAGGGGCTCAGTTGGTTAAGAGCTTGCTCAAGAGTGCGAGCTCTGAGCAAGAGGGTCGCCGGTTCGATTCCCGACCCGAGCTGAGCTGCCGCTGAGCTGCCAACAGGGGGCAGGATGGCTCAGCTAAAAAAAAATATTCTAGAGGAACAAAACAATAATCGGTATAAGAAAAGAGATAAACATAATGACCTTTGGAATTTGCAGTAAATATTATTTGTCAATTCAGAACAATGAAGCCTGAATTATGATTACAGAAGAAATTAACAATTTTTATAAGCGTTTATGACAGGTAAAAATAAAAGTACAAAAACCTATAAGAAAAGGCAAGAAAATTAATACTTTTCAAAAGGTTCATTTATCATTAGTGAACAAAGGATATAAATGTTTGGTGCATTATTTTAAAGTTACAAAGATAACGGAGAGAGAATTTTGTTGTACAAAACGATCATGGTTGAATGGGAAGAAGATGTATATGACCTTAACCATAACATATCATAGCAATAGAAATCATATCTAAAATCAATTAACCAGGAATGTAATTGATATAGATTATATAGAGCTGTGCTGTCTAGTCAATAACACTAGCCATATGTGGCAATTTAAACTTAAATTAATTAAAATAAATTTAAATTTCAGATCCAAAGTCACACTAGCCATATTTCAGGTGTTTAATAGCCACATGAGATTAGTGCCTAACATATTAGACAGTACAAATGTGGAATGTACCTATAATCGCAGAATCACACATACTATAATATGGCTGCACCTTAAGGACAGTATGCTAAATGAAATAAGCCAGTCACATAGGACAAATACTGTGTGGTTCCACTTATATGAGGCACTGAGAGTAGTTAAATTCATAGAGACAGAAAGTAGAATGGTGGTTGTTAGGGGCTGGAGGGAGAGGGGAATGGGATTCTTGTTTAATGGTTAATACGGTTTCAGTTTTACAAGATGAATAGAATTCTGAAGATGTAGGGTGGTGATGGTTGTTCAACAATTTGTACTTAATGCTACTGAACTGTACACTTAAAAATGGTTAAGATGGAACCATCATGTACTGTTGGCGGGATTGCAAATTAATGCAGCCACTATGGAAAACAATTCAGAGTGCCTTAAAAAATTAAAAATAGAACTACCTTATGACCCAACAGTTCCACTTGTGAATATTTATCTGAAGAAATCCAAAAGCACTAATTTGAAGATATGTGTACCCCTGTGTTCACTGCAGCATTATTTACAATAGCCAAGGCATGGAAGCAACCTAAGTGCCCATCAATAGATGAATGGATAAACACAATGTGATGCTTGTATACAATGGCATATTACATGGCCATAAAAAATGAAATCTTGCCATGAGCAACAACATGGATGGACCTAGGGGGTATTATTCTAAGTGAAATAAGTCAGACTGAGAAAAACAAATACCATATGATCTCACTTATATGTGAAATTTAAAGAATAAAATGAACAACAACAAACAAAACAACAGAAACAGACTCATAAATACAGAGAACAAACTGATGGTTGCCAGGTAGGAGATGGTTGTGGAGCTGGATGAAAAAAGGTAAAGGGATTAAGAAGTACAAATTGTCTGTTACAAAATAGTCGTGGGGATGCAAAGCACAGCATAGGAATATAGTCATTAATATTATAATAACTATGTATAGTGCATGTGGGTACTAGACTTAATGGGGGGGAATCACTTAATAACATATATGAATGTCTAACCACTATTCTGTACACCTGAAACTAATAATACTGCATGTCAACTGTAATTGAAAAATAACTAAATAATTATAAATAAAATATTTACTTCCAGAAAAATGGTTAAGATCATGCATTTTATGTTATGTGTATTTTAACACAATTCAAATTTAAAACTAAAATAAAAATACATTTAAAAAACCTAACAGTAAGGGCATGTTCTATTTTAGATCTTAGTCACCTTCTAGAAAGAAATGTTAATCCTTGAGAGGCACATTTCAGAAAATTCTTTACTTACTAAAAATTACAATTACTGACCTCTCCATACAGCTTAGGGTAAAATAATACTTAGAATGCTTGCTCAGAAATTATGTCCAATATTCACCCTGAGTCTGGAAGAACAAACTCAACCAATTCAAAACATAGCTTTAAACAATTAAGACCTTCAGTTTTTCTGCAACACATCACTGCACAGGGTAGGGGGAAGTTGGTGTGGCTGCTCTCATGAGCTGCAGCGGGAGGAACGAATAGAGCCGTGGAAGATAAAGGAGGAGGAGGGCCAGAAAGTCTCTGCCCTCAGTACAAGGGGCATGAAGGTTCATAATTCCGTGGGCCTGTATGAGATAGAATAAGCCACACTGGGCAATGACAGAGCAAAGCAAGAAAGCAGATTTTGGTGGAGGCCTTGGAAGATAGACTGAATATTTGTCTTTCCAGATTATTCTAATTTAGACCTAACTCATTGTCAGGGAAGTGATTTATTTTCTTGTATCTTATTCAGGATTAAAAGGCATTTTATCTGCGCTTTGGTCTGAAAATGTACAGTAGCCATATAATTAGCAACTTTATAAAAATGTATGCTTTAAAACCCAGAGATGTTCAGGACCATCAGTTGGTATTTTAAAGATCACCATTGTACTAAATCTTAAACCTGAAAACAAATTGTATTTTAAGCTATTCAAATTGTATGTGTGATAGAACAGTTCTAATCGCTCCAAAAAGAGACAATCAGGCTGGTTGTTCTAAATGGAATATAGTATATCTTTTTCTTTCAAAGAAAATGTACAGTGCACAATAGCTTGAATTGCTATTGCAGTAATATTCAGTCAAATTAGTCTTTATCTACCATTAAATATTATAGAAACTGTGAAATGAAGCTTGAAATGCAGGGTCAGAGGCCATGCTCTCCTCTCTTTGCATCTCATTAATTCCAGTATGGCTGGCTTCAAGATAAATATTAGATACTGGAGAGAGAATATTAAATGCATTGGAAAAAATAGTGTTGATTTGTAAAAATAGGAGTAATAAAATCAGCCATTTTTCTTCAGCATACAGCAGCTAGTTTTTTCCAGAAAAATAGATGAATAATCCATAAACCTTTCCTTCAATGAACTAATAGTCTGGTGGAGGATATCAACAGTAGGCAACATTTAAAGCATCTTATGTTAGTTGTCAAACACCTTATATTAGAAATAGTATTTTAGAAAAAACAACTCAGGTATTAGGGAGTTTTGGTCAAGAAAAGTCAAAGATTATATGACACTGGATATGAGTTATAGCAGTAGAGCAGGTAATTACTAGGTAGAAAAGAAAAAAAATAGGATAGGCATTCCAAAAGGAAAAAAAAAAGGCCTGGAAAGTGTCAAAAAAGAAAAAGAGCATTGTGTACTTATAAAACTGAAAATATGCCTGGAGTACAGTAATGATAGTAATAATAATATTTGTATTAATTCATATAACAAATTTTTCTAGAATGCCTATTCTATGCCATTCCCTTGTTGTAAGAGCTAGATATTTTATTACGTGTTATTTTAGGTATGTGGTACTATTTAAAATCGTGTGTGTGTGTGTTTAAATAGTATATGATATATATATGTATATGTATATATATATGTACATATACCACATAATTTAATTCATATAACAAATTATTAGAATTTATTATATATTTATATATGTGACATTTCATTTATTTAACAGGTTAGTTACAGAATTTATTCCCATTTTAAATGTAAGAAAACTGATTTCCGAAAATGTTAAGTAATTAGCCTAAGGTATCCCACTCAGTTCTTCAACCAGGATTCAAATCTGATATGCCTAACTCATAAAATGAGCATATAGCCTCTAAGAAATGAGATTGAAGAAGTAGACAATTATTAGATTAAGACTTCTAGTCTCCCAGGAACCTAATGTAAGTGCAAACATAAAATATTTATGTCTGTCTGTAGTTAACTTTTAGTTTTTGAAAAAATATCTTTTTTTGGTAAAATTATGTTAATATGGTAAAGTTTCATTCTAAATAAATTATGGGTGAACTTGCATCGTAAATCAAGTAACAATTTATTATTTTACTGTAAAGTAACAAATTGCTGTTATCAATATCATGTATGAATCCTATGAATGTCCCCTAAATAGAGGCCGAGTGACTGTGTCTTTCTATTAAGATTATGGATGTCTTTATTTACTTTTACAACAGGTCCAGCTTTAGTAAAAGGTATCAAAGAAAAAATATGCATACTTTATAAAAATATGGTTTTATTTTTGTTACCAAAATTATTAGGTCACAAAAGCCACA
>NW_017732507.1:279837-312496 GCF_001890085.2 Hipposideros armiger | reverse complement strand
GAAAATTATTAGCCAAAAAACCAAAAAGAGAGCATCTCAAAAGAAGAGGGAAGGAAAACTGTAGAATTTTGATGAGAGGATGATTTTTAAAAGAGAAAGGGAAGACAAGTAGCCAAATGAGTTGTCGTCATACAGATTATTGGTGATTTTGACAGGATATTTTCATTGTAATTGAGAAAAAAGCCAATTAGAGAAGTCTGAAGAGTGAGTGAGTTATTCAGCTTCTGGCAAAGTTATAGACTAGATATTTAGAAAAGCCCTTATGCTGCAAAATATGTAGATTTTTACACCCTCCAAAATTGTTAAATATTTAAAATGTTTCTGCTGAACTAACAGAAGATGGAGGGGAATCACTAAAGGACTCAAAACCAATAATACAAAGTAAAATCTGAGCCCAAGGCTATCCTGGGAAAAATATCAGTCCTGGGGATGTAGATCTTTAATAATGTACAGTCTGAATCAACAGCTAAACCTGGAAGAGGTCCTTTGCAGTGGCTACAACTTCAGTGAAAGTAAAGGCTAAAATAAAATCATGAGGGACAGCTCTGATTTGCTCTAACTAGAAAATGAAAATTAAAGTACCTTCCGAGAATAAGTAATGATAGTCTGCTGTCACATGATTCTGGGGATAGAATGTTTAGTATCTTCGAGATGAAGGAAACCCCAAGCCAAGATATTAAATGGAAATGGCTGCAGATTGATAATACCTAATGAAACCCAGCAGAATTAAATTCAGATTCCCTCAAGAGGAAAGCAATTTTAATATAACTCTGTACTTAAATCTACAAAAGTAAATACCACAAACAACATATTTCGATACCAGGTAATTAAATATTCATAAGAAAATGTAAAATAACTGTTAAATGTAAGCAAATTAAAAAATTGACTGAATAAATAACAGAAGGTAGCCTAATTAACCAGGCATATTAAAAATCAAAACAAAAATCTGTGGTTTAAACTTGAAATGTAAAGAAATGGAAGATGTCGCTCCCATTTATACGATACAAAGCTAGACAAACTAAAAGCCAGTGACCTTTCTTGGACCCATCAGAGAACACTGGTTTCATGTTAGACTGCACCCTGAAACCTGGACACACAGATATCTCTAGAGAAATATAAGCCCCATGATCTGCTTATCTGGACAGAAACCATTGGAGCCAGAACTCGTATGAACGCTTTTAAGGTCATTTTGAAGAATTGCTAGAGGCTGGTTGTATTACAAGCGAGGCAGAAGAGGAATAATAGAAGAAATATTGTGTATTGAAATACAAGTAACCATGATCTGTAAATTGGATCTGTGGGGTAAGAAAAAGATGAAAAGAAAGAAAAGAAAAATAGTCCAGAAAATTTAAAATAAAGCTATTTCCCAGAACTAGAGGAATTTAGTAAAGATGTTCATACTGTGCATCAAATTGAAGTCAATATGGAAAAAGTGGGTAAAACAGAAATGAGAAGAATCCTCAGAGAAATTGACAAATCAGCTTTACGCTGATGATTGGGAAGAGCCGGGGTCAAGTAGGCTGCTTGAAAAGGGCAGAATCTGATAATTCCAGGAAAAGATTCATCATGGGAAACTTGAAAGATGACAGCTCCTAAGAGATGAGAGGCTTTAAATAGTAACTTCCATTACAATCATAACTGATCCGAATGTGAAAACCAGGAGTGGGGTGTAGTTAAAGGGAGAATTTTGGATATTCCCAGAAATATCTAAACAGCCCAGTTTCCTTAACAAACAGAACTGGATGCCACCAATGACAAGAATAGTGCCTGGAAAGGTAGGGCTTACACTAGAGGATGGTGGTATATTCTGGAAACACAGAGAAGACCTATTTCTCATTTATTTTAGTTAAAGAAGATAAAGGAAAAGAAAGGCTAGCCACTTGGAACAGATGATGTAATATTAATGAAAGATGAACCGTTGGAACACTTTGAAAGGAAGGCAACCTCAATATTTGCATCTAATCTCATATATATAATATATATGTATATATAATATATAGGTGTATAACACACATACACCAGGGATGCCAAAAATGTATACAGCTGACTTTTATTCATATTTTGTTATTGGTATATATTGAGTATTACAGTTTTAATACAGTTTCTTTTTTCCTTTCTTAAAGTCTGTACTTTTTTTGGCACTGTATGTATGTGTTCATATACCTATACACGTGTGTGTGTGTGTGTGTGTGTGTGTGTGTAGTGTTTTTTTAAATAATAGGGTAGCTGAAGTTACTGATGACATTTCTATTTCTGTTACCTATAGTCACAGAGAACTTTTAATAGTTTCAAATATATTGGATATGCTTTTTTGTGGCGTAATGCTGGTTTTCATGTGTGTACTTTGGCTCTTGATTTCCGGTTATAATCATTTGATAGTCACCATAGACACTAAACACAGTGGTTTGTAAGTGAGTGTTTGCCATGGCCCAGTGTATTTTTAATCCTTGTTAAATGTCTCAATAACTATCAGCGAGCACAGGGATAAAAATAGAATGTGGCATTTTGGGTAACAGTTTTACTTTTTTAAAATTGTCAAACATTGCTTTCTTTTTTTTGGTATAATAGTTATTAGAATCCATTTCATTCTGTTATTAGTTTAAACGTATTTCTGAAGATGAACTGTGATGCCTTTAGGTTTAAAACACAATTTGCTCTATTTTTCTTTAATGAAATATAGATAAATTTCTTATCTCAAAATATTACATTAATAAACATCTTAGAATTGACATAGCCATTATATAATTGATAGATTAATATCTCAATAGAGAACAAATTATTTAGAATATAACATTGCTACAAATGGATAGTAACTAAATTTGATTTTGTGTCCAAGCTATGTATTATTACTGATGTTTAAATCCAAACTCAAAGCACTCATTAACATAGATTTGGCAAAGTGGGAAAAAAATGGTAAGTTAACCTTTTCTGTTTTCCTCCCCTCTCCATCCCATGCTTTCCTTTCTCCCTTCCTCCTTTACTTTTTCCGATCTTCATGAGAACCTGCTGCTCAACTGTCACTTGTTTCCTTTAATTCCATGCCCAGCCTGTAATCAAGCACATTTCCTTGACATCAAAAGGAAAAGTTCTGTTTAAAACGAAAAAAAAATACAAGGGAGGCATTGAAGGACATATGCATAAAGTGAATTTTAACATACACAGCTTTTGCCTCCTATAAATCATTGAAAAAACCTCTCAGAAATGGATTCCCAAGTCCACAGCACATATTTATTTCTCCAACGATCCAGTTCCCTCTGATTTGTATTTTTTTTGCCTTTATATTGAGATATAATTTTGACCGTAAAAATGCCCACATTTTAAAGAAACAACTGAATTAGTTTTATATATCTATATATCTATGACTACATACACATTGAAAATTAGACATATAAACTAGTGTGCAGGTATGTAGTTTTACCTCACTGTGGTTTTAAATTATATTTCTCAGATATATAATGATGTTTAGCAGTTTTGTATATATATCTGTTGCCCATTTGATGCTCTCTTCGGTCAAGTGTCTATTCATGTCTTTTTTTACAGTTGTTATTTGTATATTGTTAATAAGAATTTTCAGATAATTTCCCCCACTCTGTGTTTTGCCTTTTCATGTTTCCATTACCAACAGTGTAAGAAAATAATTTTTGTTTTATTCTGTAATATGTTTTATACACACTGCTCAAATTTTTATTCAGTTAATGTATTATTCAGCTTTCAGTATCAGGATATAGCAGGAAATAGATAATATAATTTTTAACCAATTTTTATGTATTCAACAATTATTTAGATAATTATATATAGAAAGTTATGTATCATTACTTTTTATTTTTATCTGTTTTTAGCTCAGTGGTGTTTTGATTTCTACAAGAAACAACTATAGGAACATTATTCATAAAAATAGGCTCTTTTACTTTACTTCAGAAATTGTACTTCTTAATCTGATGGCTATCTATCCATTTTCCCAATCATTATATTTCTTAAAAGTAAACTGGAGATAACTCTGAAATGAAAGTTCAGTGAGCTTTAAAAGCGAGTGTTATTGATTTAAACGAGAGGTAGAAAATGTTTGAAAAGTACTGACGGGGGAAATAAGGGCACCTCATAGCTGGGAAACTGATGATTTATGACTTTCATTATGTTTATACCATTAGAACAAAGATCTAAAACTTTGTATTTACATTATTCTTTTATTACCAGATTTACTTGTAGATAAACTCCATAAAATAGTCATGTCAATAACATTACATATAAAGAAAAATCAATCTAAAATTCCTAGTGAGGCTCGCTTTGTTTCTGTTACATTCTCTTTCATTTCCTTTCTTGAGAAGGCAGAAGGTACTAGAATAATAGAAACTAAATTATTCAAGCTTTTCCTATCTCAGCTAATTTTTCAATAAAATAACTGGAATATATAAACTGTGCACATAATGTGTCCATGAATAGTGATAGGAAGGCAGAATTATACTTTTTAGCAATAGCATTTTTTTCTGGATGTTCCAGAAACTTCTTAGCTAACATAATTATTCAGCAAATATTTATTTGATGCCTAGTAATTTCAAGGCTCTACAAGAGCCATAAGACAAAATGATGATTCCCGTTTTTAAGAAAAAAATGATACCAATCTTAAAAGAATAAGATTATACAAATTATAATATAGAAGATGATATAAGAGATACAAACACTTATACAAAAAGAAAAAGCACTGTAAGGATATATATTTATGTACAAATTACAGTGGGAACACTAAAGGGAGACGCTGCCTCATCATGTTTAGAAGATAGAGGGGATTCTTCGAGGAGCGAAAGCTTGATTCCTTCTTGAAATTTATGTTGGTTTTAGGTAGTTGATCTTGGAGGAAAAGATATTCTAGATTCTAGCTAAGGCAGAGGATGTGAAAAGTCACAAGAGCGTGAACATGGATGGAAATTTGAGTATCCTACAGTAATTTGATATGTCCAGATATATAAGTTTGGGGACAAATTAGGAATGAGTTTGGAGGGATTATCTGTGGCCAGTCTGGATTTTAGCCTAAAGAAGATGGGGATATTATTATGCAAGAATATAACATATTTATTTGGGCTTTTAGTAAGATCACTGTGGCCAGTGGTCAGTAGAGGCAACAGGGATAATATACATAGATTGGTAAATTACCACAGAAGCTAAGATTTGGAGCTCATCTTCCCAGTTCATGTCTAAGGTTATACAAGCGGCAGAAGGATCCACTCTCTCACCTGAAACTGCCTTTGCTGACACTGCAGTTAAAACAGTTTCAGTAGAAACGTGACAGCATGAGGGGTCCTCCTGGATCTCTCCCCTTGAAGATACAAGTTGAACAGCGATAATTCAACAAAGGATTCCCTGCACAGCCCAAAACATGTCTTAGAGATCTGCACCCTGAAACATCGGAAGGTGGGAGAATTGGGCGAACAGGAGAGGAGGGACAGGTGTGTGGACACAGCTCAGAGTTCACTGCAGTCCCAGGAGAGGGGAGGATTGAAGCCGTACATGCACTCTCTGTGGCCCCAAGCATCCCTGCCTGAGTGATTAGCATATAATACGGCTGAACCCAGTGATCTGGGCAGAGACCGTCAGGGTAGAGAACTAATACAGAAGTGCAACAGCTGTGGTCTAGCAGCCCTTACTGCCAGGCAGAAAACAAAGCCGTGAAGCCTAGCCACCTCCCCGCCCTCCCAGAGTTTGTCTTCCCGCACCTTCACTAAAAATACTATTAGTAACAATAAAATAAACAAATACAATAAAGTTTCAGGATACAAAATCAGTGTACAAAAAGCATTGCATTCCTGTGTACTAACAATGAAATTTCAGTAAAAGAAATAAAAAGAATTCCTTTTGCAATTGCAACACAAAGAATAAAATACCTAGGTATAAATTTAACAAAGGATGTAAAGGACCCATTTACTAAAAGCTATAAGACATAATTAAAAGAAGTTGAAGAAGACACAAAGAAATGGAAAGATATTCCATGGTCATGGATAGGAAGAATCAACATAGTTAGAATGGCCATATTACCCAAAGCGATATACAGGTTTAATGCAATCCCCATCAAAATCCCAGTAGCATTTTTTAAAGAAATAGAACAAAAAAGCATCAGATTTACGTGAAACACAAAAGACCCTGCATAGTCAAAGTAATCCTGAGAAAAAAGAACAAAGTCAGAGGTAATCATACTCCCTGACTTTAATTTATAGTACAAAGCAACATTAATGAGAACAGTATAGTATTGCCAGGAAAATAGTCACACAGACCAATGGAAGAGAATTGAGAGCCCAGAAATAAGCTGACATATATATGGGGAGATAATTTTTGACAAAGGTGCCAAAAACATACATTGGAGAAAAGAAAGCCTTTTCAATAAATGGTGCTGGGAAAATTGGAAAGCTGTGTGCAAAAGAATCAAACTAGATTGCTACCTGTCACCATACCAGAATTAACTCAAAATGGATCAAATACCTAAACATAAGACCTGAAACAATAAATTGCATAAAAGAAAACATAGGTGCTAAACTAATGGACCTTAGGTTCAGAGAGGACTTTTTGAATTTGACCTCAAAGGCAAGGGGAGTAAAAGCAATAATAAATGAGTGGGACTATATCAAACTAAAAAGTTTCTGCACAGCAAAAGAAACCATTAACAAAACAAAGAGGCAACTAACAAAATGGGACAAGATATTTGCAAACAATACCTCCGATAAGGGGCTAAAATCTAAAATATATGGAGAATTAATACAAGTCAACAACTAAAAAGAAAAAAAAAACAATCCAATTAAAAACTGGGCAGAGGACCTGAACAGACACTTCTCCCAAGAAGACATACAAACAGCCAACAGATATATGAAAAAATGCTCAACTTCACCAGCTATTAGGGAAATACAAATCAAAACCACAATGAGATACCACCTCACACCTGTTAGAGTGGCTGTCATCAACAAGACAAGGAATAACAAGTATTGGAGAGGCTGTGGAGAAAAAGGAACCCTCATACATTGCTGATGGGAATGAAAATCAGCACATCTATGGAAAGCAGCATGAAGGTTCCTCAAAAAGTTAAGAATAAAATTACCATCCGACCCAGCAATTCCTCTTCTGGGTATCTACCCCAAAACCAGAAAACATTTATCTGTAAAGATATATGTAACCCTATGTTCATTGCAACTTTATTCACAGTGACCAAGACATGGTAACAACCAAAGTGTCCTTTGATAAATAATTGGATAAATAATATGTGGTACATACATACAATGGATTACTACTCAGCCATAAGAAAAGATGAAACACTGCCATTTGCAACAACATGGATGGATCTTGAGATTATTATGCTAAACGAAATAAGATAGAAAAAGTCAAGAACCATATGATTTCACTCATATGTGGGATATTAAACTGAAAGCAACAAACAAACAAGATAAGCAAACAGAAACTCAGGCACAGACAACAGTTTAGTGGTTACCAAGGGTAAGGGGGGAGGGGACGGTAGAAGAGGGAAAAGCAGGTCAAATATATGGTGATGGAAGGAGAACTGACTGGGTGGTGCACACAAAATGTGATATATAGATGATGTATTACGGAAATGTACATTTGAAACCTATATAATTTTACTAACTAACGTCACCCCAATAAATTTAATAAAAATAAATATATGATGATGAAAGGAGTGCTGACTCTGGGTGATGAACACACAATGCAGTAGATGATGTATTATAGAATTGTACAGTGTATACCTTATAATTTTACTAACCAATATTCAGTGTGTCCCCAGTAAATGTACTAAAGTTAAAAAAGACATAGCATCTTAGACTAATGAATTTTTCTGGCCCTGAATAGAATTAGAGCAAACAGTTGAAAACTACCAATAAAAGGAGTAAAAATAGGACTCAGTATTAAGAAGAAAATACTGTTTATGTACACCTGTGCACAAGAGACAGGTCTATAGGGAGAAATTTTACGAGGTGCCAGCACCCCCAACTAATTGCTACTTTTTAGAAACTATTTCCATTATTCCCTGCTGGTTTTTCCAGGGATCACTATACTGAGGTGCATGAACAAGTGGCATGTGGAGGAGTGATGGACTTTAATAAAAAACATAACAAAATTAAAATAACAGAAATAATGACAACAAAGATAGCTAAAGGGTGACACTGACAGGGAGACCGCAAGCAGTGACCAAGGTCTGAGAAGGAAAGGTCAGAAGAGGTGGAGGGGAGGGCTGAGGGAAGCTTATACTGACAAAATCAGCGAGATACTCAACTTTCGCTTCTTTCTTACTTTTAGACTCGAAAGACAATACACTCGGCTTTACCTTAATTTCACTGGTATACCACATGATTTTGTTTTCATAATGTTTCGTTGTCACTATGTCTAATTGCAGAGATAGCTGAGAGGAAAACACTTAATACAAATCCCCTTTGGAAAGGGAGTAGATTAAAAATAGAATGCGGCACATATATACAATGGAGTATTACTCAGCCATAAAAAGAATGAAATCTTACCATTTGCGACAACATTGATGGACCTGGAGGATATTATGTTAAGTGAAATAAGTCAGAGAAAGACAAATATCAAGTGATCTATCTATCTTATATGTGGAACCTAAAAAACAAAATTAATGAACAAACAAAAAGCAACATTCATAGATATAGAGAACAAACTGTTACCATAGGGGAGGAATTTGGGGGACTGGGTGAAAAAGGTGAAGGGAGTAAGTACAAATTGGTAGTTACAAAATAGTCACAAGGATGTAAAGTTCAGCATAGGAAATATAGTCAATAATATTGTAATAACTATTGTCCCAGGTGGGGTCTAGATTAATCAAGGAGATCCCTTCATAAATTATGTAAATGTTTAACAACTATGCTGTACACTTGAAATTAATATAAAATAATATTGAAGGCCAACTGTAGTTGAAAAAAATCAAACAGGGAAAAAGTGAATGGGGAATAAGAGGTTCATATTTCCAGTTATAAAATAAATAAGTCATAGGCACGTAAAGTACAGCATAGAAAATATAGTCAATAATATTGTAATAACATTGTATGGTGTCAGATGGGTACTAGGCTTAACATAGTAATCACTTCTTTAGGTATATAAATGTTGAATAACTATGGTGTACAGTTGAACCTAATATAAAATTTTGTGTTAGCTATATTTTAATAAAAAAATTTAAGCGCTATGTAAGTATCAGGGATGTAAACCAGTACCCTTATAAAAGTAGATTGACTCTCACGGGACAGGGTGGATGATACAGAAAACCTGTGAAAGAAGAAGAAGTACCGCTATAGTTGAGATATGTGGACCTGGAGACCTAGGCTTATTCATCGTTGTACTTCGTACCTAACATAACTCCAGGTGCATGGAAGGTTCTCAACAAACATCCATTGAATGAATGAATTGGGAATGTTTTATAGCATACTGAATGAACTCCAATTTATTATTACTTCATTGTTTTTACTGTTGTGATGCAGGGGAGGGGAAAGATAAGGAGAGCAGATGCTGTAAGAAAAATGGAATTGGGTTTGTTTTACCTGGTTAGTACAGTTTTTGTTCTGTTTTGCTACAAGTATTGTACATAAATTTCAAATGGTCATATGAAGTAACGTCAGATTTTTAGAGAGTAAGGATATTGTTATTTTAAAAAAATCATGTTACTCTAATTTTTATTTGCTCTTTAAGGTTCAATTTCCATTTTTATTATTCAACTCTGCCCCAGGAAACTTACTTTATTAATTAAATTGGCTGGTTCTCTTGCTCTCCGACTTCCTAATGAGGTGGCCGCTTCAGCCCACCCGTCTGCTCTTGCTGTTGCCTTTTCATGCCTGTAGAGAAATACACAATCTCCCTATTACTAGCCCGGAATTACTGCAATACCCTTGTGGTTTCCTATACCCTACCGATATGCTGTCTGAAAATTATTCAATTCTATTCTGACATTCATTTCTCGTCAGGACTCTGACGGATACACGTGATGATCAATATAATGTAATACACCTAACTTGACATTAGTTTGGTAAATTATTCAGTATATTTACAATTGATCTATTTTGAAACATACACAAATAGAGTCATTAAAGTTATGGTATTTTTCACTTTTAGGATCTCTTGTCTAATTCATTTATTTACATTTGTCATTTGATGGCTAGCAATCTATCAGAAGGTACAGATACATATAATCCTAACATTGATTGTGTGAGGAATCAATAATGGTTGCTGTTGAGAAAAGAAAATATACCTAGATAGATAAAATTGTGAAAGCAGTACCGTGAGTTTCATCAGTAGACATTTATAAATGGGTTTAATAGAAAGAACAAGTTGTGTAAACTATTTCAGATCCATTAAAGACATGATTCACAACACTCCAGCTCAGTGTTTTCAGGTTATCTGTCGTCAAAGGCATAAAAGTAGAAATTTATAAATTTATTGGTAAAAATTTATGAATTTTTAAATATTTATGAATTTATAAAATTAAAAGTATTTGCTTAATATTGTTAAGGGATAGCATCTTGGAAATTTTAGTACTTAGTCCAAAAAATAAATTTAAGTAGATGATATAAAAGCTGAGCCATTTTTATAACATGAGTGTATGTAATATTATATATTAATCATTTCTAAAGAAAATCAGACTTTAGATGTTCATATTTTCACATTAGAACATGTCTTATTTAGATTTTTAAAAACAATTTAATTAAACTTTTTATTTTGAGTATAATAAATCATATAAATATACACTTCTCTATAAGAAATAACAGAGGCGTCTCTTTTATTCCTTACCTAGTTTCTCCCAATGGTAACTGCAGGAACTATAGTGCAATATCACAACCAGGATATTGACATTGATACAATCCACATCTTATCCCAGTTTCTCTAGTTGGATTTTACTTGTGTGTATATAAATATGTGGGTGTGTTTGTATATGCATTTTTCTCTGTGTGTGTGTATGTGTGTGCACGCACGTGCACCTGACTTTAAAAATCATTATTGATACAGGGTTTCTCTATCTTCAGTTACCATCAGACTAAATTTGGCATGAAGGTTTTAGAGATGAAAAACTATTAGAATGTAAGTGCTTGAACAATTGACATTTTATTTGAAATATTAAAACAAGCACTTTAGTTTTCTTTTCAACTTACATATCACCTAATATTTCATTTTATTAAACTTAAATAGTAGATTATTTTGGGATTTATTTTCTTTTGTAGAATTAAAAGTAAAAGTAAAGATAATCATAAAGACTGAAAATAATTATAAAGTTACCTTTACCAAAATAATTAAGAGATTTCCGTATACAATACTGATAGGAAACTAATTCACTCCCCCTACACCCTGATCACTATTGAAATTAATAACAGAAATATAAGAAACCCGGAAGACCCCCAAATACCCTGAAACTTGAAAAAGTGTTTATCAATGTGCCAGAATCCTTTACTTGTAGAAAGGAGAAATAGGAAATGTGCTGATTTGTTGCTACTTCTGAAGAAAATGGAGAAAAATGATAGATATGCAAAGCCTCACTAATGTTCCCCAGATTGTAAGGAGTAAGGACTGAATGAGATAGTAAGCCAGTAGAAGATATTATCTCCCTGGGTCACCATCATTTCAAACATTTTTTCCTAGGAGGCTAAATGTAAAGCAGGGGCAGCTAATCTAAACAGCAATAAGTAGATGGGCCTTGATTTGGCAGTATCACTGTCCTACAACAACGGAAATGAAGATGGGCATAGGTAAACTTGTTACTGATGTGCCTGGGCCAAAAAATGCAGGATATGCAAAATTGGCTCGTGCACAGTGCACACAAACATCACATGCTTCATCAACATAGAACTCTTGTCAAACATCTGCTGAGATCACCTACAGCTCCAGCTCCATTCATTTTGGTATGATGCTGAGATAGTAATGTAAGTTTATATCAACTAACCATTTAATCTGACTTACATTGGGTAGAGTCTAATGGTACGCAGGTGCAACGTGATGTGCCAAGAATTCTCATTCCCCTTGCTTTTGGAAAATACCAAAGTCATAAAACTCCCTTTTTATTTAAGGAGGAGTAACTTTCAGAACAAAAATCAACAAAGTGCCTGGAACACTTAAAAACTGTCCATCATAAAATCCAGGCAATGTTTTAGTTAATAAGATTTGGTAAGCAGAAGTCATTTTTAAAAATTACTGTGGTAAAGTAAAAAAGCAGTCTCTCAATGATTTGAAGAACAGGTAGTGGGAATGATAGATGTAAAGTTGAAAGGTTAAGATGTGATGAGATGGTAGGATAATGTGAGGAAGTAAGAATTGAATAATTAATAAATGGAAAATACCCAGGTCATGATGGTTTACAGAGCAAGCTATGGGAATAAATGACTTAAGTAGGTTGCAGATGAAGCTCATTAGCATTCATCTAATGCTAGTGATGAGAGCAAGGATGCTAGGTACTCAGGTTTGGATAGGCTACCCTTAATTAAGGTCGGTCATTAAAGATACAGTAATAAGAACTATGGTCACAGGTAAACTGAGAGCCAGAAACACGAGTAAACAGAAGTAGAGACAGGGAAGAGGGTGGGCCCCAAATAGTGTTCATATTCAGACGAAAAGGAAGGCACAGACTTATGTGTCAAGTATAAAGTAATAGGACTGACATACAGCTTTTCAATGTATCGCAGCTAATATTGTTGTGGTTTTTGTCATAAAGCAGGATATCAGGTTGTGGTCTATTTTTCAGCGATTGGTTGATATATCCATTTTTTTATTCATGAAATGAAATTCTTTTTTCCTTAAGAGATTTTAATTTTATTGTGGAGCTGCCAAAGTGACATGAAAAAAATGAGCACAGACTAAATACAAGAATTGGTGGTAATCCCAATCAAGTGCACATCTCTTTTGGAAAGTCATCCCTTAGTACTTTCATTTCATCATTTCCCAAAGATTTTGCTTAGTGAAGCCCATAATCTGAGTAGCGTTACTAGGAAAATGTTAAATATATTTGTAAAATACCAGAGTTAGGATGAGGTGATAGTGCATTGCCTCAATGGCACATATCATCTCTGCTGAGGAAAAACGTCACAGCATGATTCAGCCTGCTGATACACTTGCTCTACCACACAGAGGTTGTAATTGGCCTCAAAGGTATGATTTAATTAATTTTAACTAATTTCACAAATTCTGGGGTTTTTTAAATTATGTATATGGGGTATAACAATAAATTAAAATACAATTATTTGAAATTTATGTTCCTGGGCCAATGGCTATTGTAAAACATACTCCTACTCTGTGCCCCTCAAAGAGAGGTTAACAATGTGTGTTTTTGGCACCAGTCTTCTGGGTTTATATTTTGGCTTGACTTTTTACTCTCTGTATAACCTTCGGTGATTTACATGTTTTTTAAATTTAAGTTTCTTCACTTATAAAATGGGGATATTAGGGTGATGTGGAGGGAAAGGATTGCTTTTCTCCTATATCTGGTACATGCTACCAAGTAGTGTATATATTATATAATACTATAGTCTAGGATTTATAGTAGCACTCAGGAAATACTAAGATGCATTATGTTATTATTGCTAATATTATTTGAAAAAGCTAGAATATCAAGAAGTTTGAGAAGATAATGATTTCTCTCATACACTGAATACTAGATGCCCAGGACCTAACAAATATTTAATTTGATTTTTACAACAATCATATAAATTCGGTATTATTACACCATTTTACAAATGTAGAAATTAAAGCTTACTGAATTGAGATCAGACTGCTTCATTTGTAGATGTCATGCTTTTTCCCTTGTATCATTTGATCTTATCTCTTTCATTGATACTTGCACCATGATTGATTTATTTAATTCCATATAGAAAATAATGCTTTATTTGCTTTCCTCACTCATAATTCTTACCTTTGAGTGTCTGATTCTAAATACTAGGTTATGCCATACTCAGGTTTTAAAGAAGGAATATAAAATAGGGATATCAACTTCCAACTTTTAGTCAATCCAATCTGGAGACTGACTAAACATACAGCTAAAAATGCTATCTGATAGAATCTCTGATGATTAGAATATCATTGTATTTTTAGTGCTATTTTTCTACAATATATGGAAGCAATTGATACTTGATTTAAAACAAATATAACTGTGCAATGACATTGATTTCTACTTTGTTAATTCTCTACAATATTAAAATTGTTTATATGAGCCAACTATAAATTTTATGTCTATTAGGTTTTAGAGATAAGACAATTCTGAAAAATTCTGTAAGATATCTGCATTCCTCGATTTAAAGTATAACCTCCTAAACTCTTTACATAGTTCAGTTGCATCAAGTTTAGTTATATCATGCAGCCATAGGTAATATACTACATACTGACATAACTAATTATAAATTCATAAATTATATTTCAGTTTTAAACTTAATGTTTTCTGTATTTCTGATTGTAGTTCAGGAATAGGTTAAAAGTATACCAAATCGTTTGCATCCTTTATTGTCCAAAAAATTTTCTTTGCATTTCTAAATAAAATTGGTAGATTTTACTGAGAGAAATCCAATAGTTTAATATAATGCTGTTTTGTATACTTAGATAATATACTTACTGTGTCTGTGCTACCAGCTTTATGCACTTTCTTCCTTTTGACATATCTGTATAACATTCGAACCAGAGGCCATGTTTGCAACCCTAAAACAAGCAAATCAGAGAAGCACACAAATTCATACATCATAACCCCTTCTACCAACTCCTCCACCAAGCAGATGAAATAAGGGTTGTGTGTATGTGTGTATCCATGTAGTAATATTAAGGGAGGTCTCTCTATATAATATCCTTTGAAGGCTTTATTTTTCTTGAAGGTTTGAAGAAGCTTGTCTTATATATATATTCCTCTAACTGGGACATTATAGTACAATTTATTTTAATTCATTACAACAGAAGTCATAAATGCAATCACTTTTAAATGTTTCTCATTCATCAGCAAGTGATTATTATCATTTTATTAAAAATGGGTGAATTACCTAGGTATCAACAATCTCAGTGTTTGCCTTAGAGATATAACAATGCTGCTTGACTTGCCTCCAGTTTTCTAATAACATACAGGTCTTCAGTACTGATTCATTAAAAAGAGTTGTTGGTTTGTTTTTTGTTTGTTTTTTTTTTCACCTGGTCTAAAGAACTAATGTTTGACTCTCAAACTAGAAAAAAGATTCTAACCAGTATATTCCTTTATCTTCTATCCATCATTTAATAATTATCATTTGTGTTTTTCTTTAATACTTTTTCAGAAAAAAAATTAACTCAAACTTGTCTTCTTTTAATGAATGACTCATAATTATGACTCATAGTCATAATTGCTAACCAGGAATGAAAGAGAGGGTATCACTACAGACTTCACTGAAATTAAAAAAACAACAAAAAAAAATTGGATTTTATGCCAGTAAATTTAATAACATAGGTGAAATTCCTAGAAAGCTGAAACTACCACAACTGATGAAATAAGAAATAGCATATCTGAATTGTATAGACCTGAAACTGATTCTAATAGGATGTATATTGAAAGCTTTATACCAACCAGTAAGGAAATAATTCATAAGATATGGTGAAAAAGCACTAAAAATTTAAAATGCTACATTAAGATATAATAATTTAATGCAAAATAAAGCAGTAAGGAGGAAATAGAGGAAGACAAGAGTCGTGTAACATAAAAAAAGAAAAATGACAGATGTAAACACAACTATGTCAGTAACAATGCTAAATGAATGGATTAAATAATCCAATCAAAAGGCAACAATGGTAAGACTAGGTAAAATAAATAAGGTACAAGTATATGCTGTGCACAAGAGATACAATTAAGATTTAAAGATACAAATAGATGGAAAGTAAAGTAAATCTTGAAAAATTGGGAGAAGGTCAATAATGCAAATACCACCCATCTGAAAGCTATAGTGGCTATATTAATATGAGACAAAAAAGATTTTAGCCCCTGCCCCCCCCCCCAAAAAAGTCAACTAAAGAGAGAATTCGATGATAATGTAAGTTTTTGCTTCATCATATTTGGGGATATCTGTTGTTAAGTGAATATGTATTTATAATTGGTATATCATTCTGCTGAATTTCAGAAATCTGAATAAAATGTGAGCTGTTGTTAATAATAAAGTACAGATATTGGTTAATTAATTGTAGCAAATGCAACATCTTAATGAAAATTTTACTAAAAGGGAAAACTGAGGAACTGTACTATTTTCACAATAATTCTATAATCCTAAAACATCTGAAATAAAATCCTCATTTAAAAGACTAGTAGTCCCTAATATCTGTTCTGATTCACCAAGATTCCCCTTAAATACTTACAAAGACGTAAAACAGTTGTAAAATCTGGTGACCCCATTTCCAGAATTCTGGAGCAGTTGCTAAAGTATGGTGTGATAGACCCAAACAGAAAGGCTACAATCCTGAAACCTATGACACAACCCAAAAAAGAGACTGCCTTGCTAAAAAGTGATTATTCTTTCCACCAGATCTGCTCTCACTACTACTACCCGTTTGTGTATAAGACAGAAATCCTCCAAAGATCATAAACTCAAGTTCTGAGCAGAACAGGGAGTTTGTATGCCGTCACTGTACTCTGAGGCTGGTACTTTTTGAAAAAGCCAAGGTGTCCTCTTTGCGGTCACTACCTGTAACCTCATATTCACTTAGGCAGCGCAGCAATCAGGAAACAAAGGAATATTTAGTTCTCTTCAACATTTGGCTTCATTTGTCTTTCTAAGTGAGTTCAAATACATATAAAGAGACATAGTGGTTAAATAAATTTTAAGAAGATTCTGTGAATGAATTTACCTTATCATTTTAATTATTCATTAATTCAACTTTTAAAATTTAACTAAAATTTCTTAGTAGTCACAGCAGTGTATTAATTCAATAATGATTAACTGAAGACTAACATTATGTGGCCAGTAGACAGCTATTTATTTAAATAAGCAATGTAAGGTCTGGAAGGCTAAAATAAATGAATTAATATAACTATGGTATTAAGATAACCTTGGCATTTGTAGCTCAGGAGTGCTCATAGCTCCAACTATTTTGAAGATTTTACTTTCCAGTCTTTATAAATCTACATATTAAAAGCAAAAAAAAAAGTGCTTCTTTTAACCTTAAGGATAAAAATTCACAAATATTGAACTATAAAACCATAATCCTAATTAATATTGGTAATTTTTACAATGTTTATAAATGTTTGATTTTTAATTATTTCACATATTAGAGGCTTCTTTGACATATGTACCATTAAAGAGTTATTTATTAAGGTTTTTGCCTAAAGATTTTATAAACCAAGCTCAAATTTAACTTTTACTTAGTTATAAAATATTTAAATGCTCCATCTTTATTGCTGTGACAAGAATATATGATATTCAGTTTAAAACCCATCAAATTTCAACATTGATTGTGTACCCTTTAACTTATTTCAGAAATGAAATTATTAATTAATATTAATACAAACTGAGAATTTTTCTGCCAAGATACTCCTATCAGTATTTATTAGTTACTTAAGCAGAAGGATGATTTCATTAGTAGACTACCAATGTAGCATATAGTAACTAGTTTCATATATTGACTCAATTTATCCAAATATTAATAGAAAAAAATGTGTCTTAAAGCTTGCCTCTAAATTGCTTAGCCACACTCCATTTCTTGGTAACTTGTTATATATTTGTTTTGATGAAACTGGAAGTTTCTGGGATTGGAGCTGGAGCAACTTAGCATATTCTGTCTGAATCCCACAATCAAAAATTAATATGAATCTAACAGGTTAATTTTAAAAATGCATTATAAATCATTATTCTCCAAACAGCTCAATGAAGTATAAAATGGCAGGTTTAGTATCTTTAATTTCAAAACTAAAGTACTTAAGAATTTTAGAATCACTTCACTTTCACCTCACTTACACCTCTAATTTTGAAAAGTAGTTTACAAGCCAGCCACTGTGTCTCTCACAAGGCAAGATGAAATAGTGCCTCATCAGTTAATTTGGAAAAAAAAAAAAGATTATAATTACCTCAAAATAAAATGCCTCTCCAGGAAGTGCATTTTGAAATGACTGCAACTAAACACATTTTAAATTCTTTTTTTTTAAACTAAATCTAAGAAATATAACTTCTTTGGGGTGGTTAAGTCATGTAGAACTACTAGATGTAAGTTGTAGTATTTTCTAACTTAAACTATCATTTTTAAGGTAAGGTGATTATGGTTACTTATCACTACACTGCACAAATACATAACTGTCCCCAAAAGTGGAAGTATTAGGGTAATTTATGAGTAAAATTACATCAAAACTTAAAATAAGAATAAAAGTCATGAAAAACGGACACAGTTACATAGAAATAAATTGAGGAAAAATTATACCCAGGGTTAACATAAGTCATACCCTCACCTTTTTTGATATTGTTCAATTTTATAGCAGATAAACTCTTCACTATTTGGTTGCAACTTATTTTTCCACATTTGTCAATACCTTCATCCTATGTTCCATAAAACTTACAATAAACATACACACACATTACCTACCTTCCCTTAACGCTAAGTTTGCTGTCACTGTATACATTTTCACACACATAGTTTAGTATTAAGATGGCAAAAAATGAAGAACCACCTATAATCTAATAGTTAAAAAGCCATCAAAGAATGTGATATTCTCTTTAAGTTATTAAAATAGTAACTATTCATAATGCCTTGCTAATTTAAAAAATAGTAGTTACCATAACCTGAGGAGTGTATTAACTATTATCCTAATTTGGAAATATGTTCATTACTGTATATTAGGGTATACAGAGAAAACCACCTAAATATTACAGGCACCATAAGTTTAATACTGAATATATTGGGGATAAAATTTTACTTTCATGTTGCTAATTTTCTGTATTATTTGATTTGTTAATAATATGTATGAGTTTTACAATAAAGATAAACCTAATTTTGTTTTTAAAAACTTTCTAGGAAATATATTTTTATTATATTTTCTGGTGTATTGGTTAATATGTTGTAAGCTATCACAAAACAAAAAAATCCTTCTTTATATAAAGGAAAATAATATACGAGTTCTGCCAATTAAGTTCAGGAACTCATCCTAGAAAAAGTGCTACATCCCTCATTGCTGAATATCACTATGGTCACCTTCGAAGTCCTCCCCTTGGGAAGCTATGCACCCATGCCAGTGCCTAGTCCACCCTTCAAAGCTATTTTGGAACTCCTTTTCTGGAATGGCCATCAGAGCTGTCTTCGTATTACCCTTGATGTCCTGAATGTCATCAAAATGTCTTCCTTTCAGTATTTCCTTTATCTTTGGGTAAAGAAAGAAGTTATTGGGGGCCAGATCAGGTTAGTAGGAAGGGTGTTCCAATACAGTTATTTGTTTACTGGCTAAAAACTCCCTCACAGACAGTGCCATGTGAGCTGGTGCATTGCCGTGATGCAAGAGCCGTGAATTGTTGGTGAAAAGTTCAGATCGTCTAACTTTTTCACGCAGCCTTTTCAGCATTTCCAAATAGTAAACTTGGTTAACTGTTTGTCCAGTTAGTACAAATTCATAATGAATAATCCCTCTGATATATAAAAAAAGTTGGCAACATTGTTGCAACAGGTTTGCAAACTTAATTGTCAGACCTTGGATATAGCTTTTTAAAACACCAACAATTCTTGATTATAACATAAAATAATTTGGATTATGTTTAGGTACAAGATTTCATAATAGATACTTTGTTTTTGATTCTCACATCAGTAGCATGAGATTCATATTATTATTACTATTTTTAAATAAGAAGATAAGTTCAGAGAGATTTAGTGAGTGCCCTTTTTCATTCAAGAAGAAAGTGCTATGCCAGCATATAACCCTAGTTTTGCTGACTTTAGTTCTAAACTGTCTATGGATTTTACTCAAGAAGTGTGAATAAGTTGTGAATGAACATCAGGAATTGGCAGATGGTACCTAGCTATACATATTATTTGGTTTAATTATTTTTAATTAAAATAATCAAAATGTGTGTGTAGGAGCATAGATAATGTATATTTAAAAACTCACTAGGTTTATTAATATGAAATTTGAATAGTCTGTTGTATCTTTTCTTATAAATTCTTCCTAGCACTTTTTTTGTAATTAGAAATGATTATAAAACAATTTTTACAAATGCACACTGCACCTAAGTTTAACCTAATGTTTATTGTAGAAGATAAACATGATGTAGTTTTTAAATTGTCAACAGTAACCCTATATTTTTAAAAATTATAAGCTACGATTAGAACAAGTAATCTAAAGGAAATACAAATCACATTGGCCCACATGTTATTCATGGATTTTTAACATGTGATGTGTGCTAGACATTTATTTATAATAATGATATACATATTAAATGGAATTCCAGAAATCTATGAGGTCATGTAGCTGAAGCAATGAATTTCATCAGGTTTAGTTAAAACTGAATAAAAGAGGAAACATTTTCAGCCACTCTTCAATATTGGAACCAGTTATACCTTCTGATAGTTGAGCACCCAGCCTTTGTCACATGCTCAGATGTCTCATGAAGGCATCCGACTCCAGCTCTGTCTTCTGCTTGCGATCCTCATTCTTGCATGGTTTGCCTGGGATGCGTGTTATGGTATCACCTTTTAAACTAACCCTTTCACTTAGATTATTTGTTTTAATGGTCTGCCTCTCTTTATCTTTGATTCTAAGCCTTTTCCAAACATTTTAGCTGAATCCACCATAGACAGTGGGCACGTGTCACTTCATCTCAGCACTGAGCATGCGACACAAGTCACTGCATTCTAAATTACATCCAGTGGCTAGCAACAGGAAGCTGGTATTGTTTAAGTGCCTGGGGTTTACCAGCCAGAAAACCAGGTGATACAGATACATAAATTTAATTCTTTCAACAGCCCAATGATGTATAATTTATTACTTAACTAATATTTTCATAAAGCTGAAATACTAAGATAATTTAAGAAACTTGCTCAAGGCATATACATAGCAGAACTGAGAACAAAGTCTGTACATTGAAATGTTGTGAAAAGAGTATAGACAGTGTACAAAAATAGAGCTTAGCTAAAATATTAAATCTGCAAGTTGCCATTGAAACAGTTTTTTTATCTTTAAAATGAAAAAGATAAATGATGTTTATCTTAAAGTATTGCAATGATTCAATGGGAAAAAAAACATGGAAAGTTCTTATAATTATTTGGAACAAGGTATATATCATCAGTCATGGTATTTGTATTTTTATTTATTTATTTTTTGAGTTTTAGAATGTCCCTGAGCTTTTATTGAACGTGTTTTCTTCTGCATTTTTTTTGTTAGTTTCAGGTTTACAAAACAATGTAATAGTTGCATTTATACCCCTCACAAAGTAATAAGCCCCTCCCTCAATTTACTACCCCTCTGACATTGTATATAGCTGTTACAATTCCAATGGCTCTATTCTCTATGTTGTACTCCATCTCCTGTGACTCTCCCTCTCTCACTCTTTCTCTCTCTCTCTCTCTCTCTCTCTCTCTATATATATATATATATATATATATATATATATATATATATAATATACACATACATGTATGTATGTATGTATAATTATAGCTGACATTCAGTATTATTCAGCTTCAGTTATATAGCATTCACACTATCCATGATATGGTCTCCCTAATAAGAGAAGCATCCACCATTTAGCATTGCTGAATTACTTGAAGAATAAATAGGGTCACTCTTGGCTAATAACAGCTGCCTAAATCTGAATTTCTCTAAATGTCCTCCCAGATAAGCATGATGTGGACAAATTAGAATAGAATACAGTAGAATAGAATAGAAGTCAAAAGCACATGCTTCACAAATTAGCTAGGAAAGTGAGATTTTTTCACAAATGAAACTATGTATAGAGAATCAAACACCAGATTTCAGTAGTGCATTCTATGGGCACAAGGAATGAGTGAGAAGAGACTTAAGAGACATGGAACAGAGGAGCGAGCGAGGTCTTTGTCAAAGCACAGACAAAATCACCCACAGAAAGAGAAAGTTCAAAATACTGAATACATACTTGGGACTTGACAGTTCACAATACTAGCTACATAAACTGGGGTTCAAGATATACCTGGACCAGAGATGACACCCTCACAGAAACACTTTTTTCTTGGAGAAAAGGAGATACATAGGGAAAAGTGATGCTTCTTAGAGAAATGTTGGGGCAAAGATGGCACAGAAGACAGAATAGCGTACCCGGAAATAGGAAGAACAACTGTGTATGGGGCTACTGTATTAAGCATAGAGAGAATGTAAATCAGCAGGTTAAAATTTCTCACCATAAGATAACTTTAAAATGAAAGACAATTATAACACTCCTCAAACAAGCATGAACAAATATTAAACTAGAGTGAAATCAGGAATTCAGATTTTGAGAATGAATTTGGAATAAAAGGAAAAGCAGCATAAAATGTGAGTTGATTGAACTCAAGAAAATAGATTAGATTATTACAGCATTGAAAATATTGAAAAGAAAAATATATTAAAAAACTTAAATGGAATGCTGGAGATCAAAATACAATAGCTGAAAAAAAAAGCACATAATAGGGTAAGCAATATATTTGACACAGCAGAAGAAAATACCAGTGAACTTGAAAAATATACAAAACAGTCTGGAAAAAAAAAATAATAGGCAAAGCCTCAGTAAGCTATAGATCAATATCAAGCAGTCTCACACATTTAAATAGAGCCGCTGAAGCTGGACGTGGGGGACAGAAAAAAATACTGAGGAAATAATGGGCAAAATGTTCCAAATTTGGGGGGAAAAAAGTATACATGGACACACTCAAACAGTTCAAAACACCACAGAAAATTTTGAAGAAGGAAAGTCACATAAAGGCACATCATAATTAAATAGCTGAAAATCAGAGATAAAGGGGAAATATTAAAAGCAGTCAGAAAAATGACACACATTGATTGCAGATAAATAGGCAAACAAATAAATACATGATAAATACTTTTCTAACACAAGAATGCTGGCTAATAAATACAGAATGATTTATCATTTAGAAAATTGCTATTTTAGAATTAATGTAGTAAATTGCATTCTGGTAAGGATCATTGTTGAATGCTAAAACCATAGAGTGGAGGGATTGTTGTAGAATTCAATATTTACACAATCGCAAATAGCTCCCTCATAAATTTATTATTTACAAAAGGAAAAATGTTAACTAAGTGGTGAAGGAATCAGAAAATATAACAAGTGCAGTGGACAGACACTTAGATGGCTCCGTTATACCTTCCTCCTGGTCCTCATGCCTTGTGTAAAACCCTTTCTTTGAGTGTGAACAGGATCTGCTACTTAAATCAATAGAATACAGCAAAGATCATGGGATGCCCTTACAAGATAACATTACATAAGGTTGTAACCCATCTTTCTATTGGGTAGTCGGAAAAGTCATGACGTATTTTTTCTGTTTTTCATTGCCAAAATGTGTCATGGCTTTTCCGACAACCCAATAGTTGGCTTCCTCCCTGCTGGTTTTGATGAAGCAAGCTGCTATATTGTGAGCTGCCTTACTGAGCGGCCCATGGAATTGATGGAGCCTCAGACCTACAGCCAGCAAGAAACCGAGGCCCTCAATCCTATGGCCCGCAAGGGACTGAATTCTGCCAATAACTGTGTGAGATTTCAAGCAGATCCATTTGTAGTTGATCCTTGAAATGATAACACAGCCTCAGCTGACATCTTGATTATACAATGTAAGATTCTGAAGCAGAGGGCCCAGTTGAGACTTCTGACCCAATGAAACCGTCATACAGTAAATGTATGTGTTGCTAATTCTGTGGACCTATTGTTATGCAATAGTAGACAATATACTAGTCAAAATTATCATCACTAAGAGATAAATAAAACTTATATGCTACCAGATGTGATATGCTGAAAAGATTTATCACTTATGTAGTGTCCTAGCCCAAAATTCATAATTGAATCTATTCTTAGGAAAAACATCAGCAATACCCAATTTGAGGAATATTCTATAAAAATACTAGTGGATTCTTCAAAAATATTAATGGCATGAAAGAAAGAAAATAGAAGGAATGGCTCCATGTTGAAGGAAACCAAATAGACACAACAGCTAAATACAATTTCTGATCCTAGACTGGACCTTGTACTAGAAAATAAATAACTATAAAGCATGTCACTGTGACAATTGATGAAACTGAATATTCAACGTAGAGTATATAAAAACTGCATTGATGTTAAATTTCTTGAATTTGATAACTGTATTATGGATATGGAATTAAAAATCTTAGGAAATGCCTGCTTAAGTATTATGGGTTTATAAAACTGCTATATGATTTTATGTGGAAAGAGGATAATAAATGTGGGAAGATGTTAATAAGTCTGCAAAGTATCATACATTTTTTTGTTTTGTACACTATTTTGTACAAATTTTGCAAATTTTCCGTTTAAAATTATTTTAAAATAAAATGGTAAAAATAATGATAAATAGGCATTCAATTGTTCCTCGACAGTGTATTACAATGAGAAACCTAATAGAACTTAAGATTCTCCAGGATGTAACTAAGGGACTGGCACATATTGAACTCCATATATCTTTAGTTAAAAATGCACAAACTATTAATGCTTTTTAGTTTCTACTAGCTTGCAGAAATCTTGACATGTAGAAGTAGAAAAATGTAATTTTTCTCTAATCCTAGTTTAAAGAGTTTCCTTATACATTTTATCAAAAGCTAATTAGAATTCCATGCCACTGCTAAAAAGAACATGGATACGAAATTTAGCAAAGGTAGATAAATCACTGGGACGCTGGGAATTGACTGCAGGGGGAAAAAACTTGAATATTGCAGCAAAACTGGGTCATCTATTCACTTCAGCAGGAATCGATCACTTATAATTTATCCGCAGGGATGCCTGAGAAAAGAGAAGGAAAGCAACAGTATCATCATCATCATATAGTTACTTACATGTTAATTGGTAATAAAGCGTGATGATATGCATAGCACTATAGAGTGGGAGGAGGGTCAGAATAGGGTACAAAATGTGGAAAATTTTAGTTTTAGTGAAAAAACAAACCATTTTGTCTCTCTGACTTCTCTCTCTCTGATCTTTAGACTGAAAAAAAAATGTAGTTATATTTTACTAAGTTGCCATTGTTCTTTTCTAGTAATTACAGTGAAATTTAAAGTTTTGATGCATATATACTCTCTACAGTATTTTCCTCTGCAATTTTCAAAATGTTATTTTATGACATAGCAACTTGAAAATCAAAAGAGTATTTAAAAATTGTTGGCAGGCTGGATAGCTCAAGAGATTTGTAATAGGTCATACAATGCCTTTGATTTCTAGGTCATTGTATTAAATCCATTCTGCTTAATGGCTATTGGCTGACTATTGGCTGTTCAAAGTGAAATGAACTGTTGAGTTTTTAGCAGAGTTCCACAGTCATTTGTATTATCTACTATATTTTCCAGTTTGTAGGTACAGTCTCTACTCACCCCTATGCTTTATCAAGCAAGTTAAGCGGTTCAAGTTAGAAATAAGGCTTCAAGATTGAGATACAATCACTTTTTTGACTGTATAATTATCAACAACAAGCTTGCCTTATTAAATTGCCTTATTAATTTCTCTACTTTTAAAATCTGTACATAAATGTGTATATTTAATAAGTACTCAACTTCACTGAATTGTTTTATTAACTAAAAATTTCATGTGACCACAGCACCAAACCTTTATTAAGAGCCTACTAAGGGACAAATATTACAGTTCACATGCCTTCATTTAATTTCATGTAAATACTCATAACTTGCTGTAGTTTTTTTCTTTTTTCTTTAATAAATTGAAAAACCATATCAGAGACATTATGCAGCTTCTCTAAGACACATAACTTTTTTTGGAAAGTAAAACCCAAAGTTGAAAATTATTCACTTAATGATTAAGTCAACGAAAATGACTTGCCCAACTTGCAACACTGTCCAAGGCGCTGTAGGGACAGTGATGGCTGAAAGGGGCAAAGGTCAAGCCCTTGGCGCTCCTTTTTGGAGGGCAAGACAGACAGTAAACAAACATATCAATAATAGCATTTCAGTTACGAATCATATTATAATGACTGTAAATGAATTTAGTGAAGATAGAGTGAGGAAGCATGTTTTGCATAGAATGATGCAGAGAAGACTCTAGAAGAGGTGACAGTTAACCAGAAACCTGAATAATGGCAAGGAACCAGAGGACACAGATAAGAGTGTTTCAAGCAGAGGGAAATGTAAAGTTCTGCAGCAGAAATGACCATGGTTGTTTTGCTAATATGACCGAGAACAGTGAGCAGGAGAGCACCAGTCATAATGGGGTCGAAAAGGCATTGCCTTTGAGTGTGAGATGAGGACTGAGTGTCAGAATATTGGAGAAGTGACTGGGTAGAGGAGACAGTTGACTGGGTTCTCTCAGAAGCAGACCCTGAGAGGGAATTAGCAGTACAAGTGCCTGACTGTAAATCAGTGCATGGGAAACATAGAAGAGGGAAGAAGCAATTAGGTAGAGAAAGCTTCCAGACTGCCATGCAGACCTGAACGGGAGTAGGAAACCAAAGAAAAAGCAGGACTGGGCAGGGAGAACTTCATAATCCGGATCATGGCACAGATCTGAAGAAGTGTTGGCCAAGCCAGTGGGAGCTCCCAAACAACAATTGCCCAGGAGGCAGTCTCGTCATGCTCAGGCGCTGGTTGGGGTGCCCCTGGTAGAGGATAACCTCAGCTCTTCAAAACCTGAGGAGAATCGTGCAGGAGCCGGAGGGGATACTAACAACTGACTGCACCCCTTGCAGACAGACAGGGCAAGTCACTTCTTGAATGGCGATTGGGACAGCGCACCTCCACAGTTGCCACAGCGGGTCTGTATTTGGTATGCTTTCATCATACGCACTCCTGCCCTCTTTAAAAGCCACTACTATTCAAGGGTTTATTTAGAATGCTCTTCCATGAGGTTCTCAGTCATGCTGTTACACTGGGATTTCAGAAATAAATCTTGCGAGAGCCGAAGCCCTGCTAAGACATTGTGATCTCTCACTGTCCTCAGAGGACCTGCAATGAAGGAATATGCAAAGAGGAGCCAGAGACCCAGCTTGGCAGCTACAGCGGACACGACCTAGTCGGTTTGAAGTTTAGAGGCTAATATGAATGCTCACACCATTCAGAAAGGAAAAAGTTAATTTCATTTAAAAATTCCATTTTCAAATACAGAGTTCACAATATATTTTTATGTCTATAGGGACTAAATGCTCCCAATTTTTGGACTTTTGAGACCACTTTGCTAAATGTTAGATAAACACATTATTTTCCGCTCATAACAATTATCAGATAGTGCCACATGAGGTATAAGGTAAGTATTTTGAGGCCAATCAATAGCCAACTATTAATTGGAGGGTATGAAACAGGAACTAGTAGATGTTGAGACACTATTAGCCTGACAGTGTACATCTTTCAGAAGTTAATTATTTATTATTGTTATTTGGCAGTATGCTCACTTATTAATATTATCTCCTTGAACTCCCAGATAACACTATAATGAGTCATAATATTAATAATGTCATGATTAAAATAAGGATGAGTCAGAAGCATTAAGACATAAAAAGAAAAAAAAACCAAAAACCTACTTTGAGCACCCACCACCTCCAGAGTTTTATTATTAACGTTGTTTTACAGACAAGGCTACTGTGACACAGTGGGGTTCAGCTAGTGTCCCAGTAGCTGACTGTGTGTCTCCAAAAACCATGCCAAACATGCTATTTCTTACTTTTCTCACCTACACATGGGGTTTATCCTCCTGTTCATTTTACTGTTATTTGTACAGGAAGTGAGATAGGAGCTGGTGGGTGGCTCACTGTGATTTTCCCTGATAGCTAAATTCAAGACACACTGCTCTCTCTTCTTTTTGCTGTCATTTTTCTGGATCCATATTGGCAGCCACGGAAGCGCATGCTGGTCAGGCTTTCAGTTCAGCCCTAATGTCCTATGGCAGTGTGCTAAGATTGGCGTGCAGATTTATTATAACCCAAGTTAGCTCTAGCCATATGCCTTTGTAGGTTTTTTTTCTTTTCTTTTTCTTTTTTTTATTTTTTATTATCTCTTGTCTTTCACTTGATTTTAAAAGACAAATGATGTGGTAAACTTGCAGAGATTACCATCTCCAATGATGGAGATTATTTCACAATGCTAAAAATAGAAGGAAAAAAAGAAAGTTGAGGAAAATGAAAATAGACTTGATTTTATCGTAAAATGACCCTGAGGTTTAATTTGGTGTGTGCCACTTATCTGCCGTGTGATATGTGATTTAGCCAAATTCCCTTCTCCTCCAACCCCCCTCTCTCCTTCTCCTTTCCTCCTCCTCTCTTTTTTATACAATACACTTGGTTGTTTTGAAGATCAAATAAAATGACTTTTGTAAAATATCTGGAATATAGATAGTAGGCACTTATGAAATGTAAGTACCCAGAATTTAGAGGCAGGTGGAAATTGATAATTCTCCTGCGAACATCTTTAAATTAAAAAAAAAAAAAGGTTTATAGCTCATCTTTCTCTTATTTTAAAGTAATATGCTAATCAGAAGCCATGCTAGGTATTTTTAAATATCACAATAATATGATGTAAATTGTAAAGAAAGAAAGCTGGTTCTTTATGAGTCTAGAATATGTCAGTTGTAAGCAAACCTTTAAATACATCCATTGATTCATTCTCCACTCAAACAGTCATTAGTTATCTATTTTCAGATAATATGTTAACAAGACAGAGAAATAAAGCTGAATAAGAGTTATACCTACCTTCAAAAACAGTTAAATGAATGTAATTAAATACCATTAACAATATACAGAAATCAAGAATAGACCTGAATTTCATCTTGGACTGTATGTACTAAGTAGAGAAATCTTCAAATTCTAAAATTAGAATTTTAAAGGAAATACTTTTTCCACCTAGAATAAATTGGATGATTTGTAACCGTAAAAATAATGTAAGGAGTTTTAAGAAAGAAACATTGTTAATCTATTAATGTTTAAAACAAAACAAACAAATATAAGTAACATTGAATAACATCGGAGCTGTCCCTATACAACCACCAAGCTTCAGGATTGATATCTTTTAGCCTCACCCCTTCTTGCAGCAAAACATGTATCTTTCAAAATGTTTAATGTTAAGAATATTCTAAGACTGATATTTATAATATTAATGAGGCAAAGCTTTATTCTTTTGTAAAGGAAAATAACATTAAATAAGATTCTTTATGGAAAGCTCTCCAAATAATTAAGTGGGCAAGCCATTACTGTTATTGATTCTTATGAAGAAACATAGTTGCAGAAATATAGATTTCTTTTCTAAAACTACAGTATTTAATCTATCAGAAGGAAACCTAATTCTCATGACAGATCAACACCCAGAATGTCCGTGGGCAAGTTAATTGCTCAGTTGATGACAGGATTGATTAGGCAGAAAAGCAATTTCCATGAAGCATAAAATTTGGGAAATGAACTGTTTAATTTAATGAGCAAAATTGCTGTATAGACCATTCATGGCTGATCCTATTATTAGTTATACAAGTTCTAAGGTGAACATCAATTCTTACCATTTATGAGAACCACAGCATATTAGCGTAGATCTTTCTTTGAAAGGCTTGTTGAAATATTTTTCACACAAGTAGAAGTCATGAAATATTAAAAATAATACTAATGAGATTAATATACAATCACTCTTCTGAAAGAGCATTCCAATCAATCTTTAGAACGGAGGAACAAGTAATACTAAGCTCATTATACTTACGGAAAATTATGAGATAGTGAACTTAAGCAGCTTGTTCAAGGTCACAAAATAAAATAATTTCTGACATAAAAATAAAATCCGGCCTTCAAAGCCCAGCCCAGAGACTTGTCTATTAGTGTCTCCACCTTCTAATGCATAACTATAACCCTTATCTATGCTTACTATTTATAACTGCTCTTCTCTCAGAGGAGATTTGCTTTGTGCTTTTATGTTGCATCAATAATATCTTTAAGTAGAAAGTAAATGTATTAAATTGGAGGCTATTTTTCTTTTGCTCAACTTAGTCTTATCTTAAATAAGAGGTGAACTATGGTACCTCAATTTTGTATGTAGAAAAATAGTACTGCTTTTTTATATATGAATAGTTGATTTTATCTTTTTGTAAGTCCTAGTTGTATGTTGCCAAAGATTAATGTGTTACTAAACTCCAGTATTTCTTAGCCAATCAGCTATTTTCTGTTATTGTGGTTTTACTCCAGTGTCTGCTCATCTTCTGTAAATTGTTCCCTTTTGTCAAATATTTCCAGTTTTTTGGACTTTAGAAAGCTCAGAATGATCATTGTTAAACTATAATACGCATTATTTGCCTTATCTTAGAAGGACATTAGTTAGGCTTCATGGAAAAAAAATGTAATAGTAGACTGCTTTTTCTATCTAAATCATAGGCTTAAATATGAAATTAGAGGTAATATGTTTGTGCATCTTATTATACTATAAAGAGCAATAAAGGACCTTAATCCCTGTCATAGTCTCACAGGGAGAAGTGTTAAACTTCCTACTAGCCCCTGTTTTCTGCAAGACAGAGAGAGAATACATTGTGACTTAATCTTGGAGTAGTCTTGTAGTCTCCTCTTTTCTTTTTTTGCACTTCAACTAGGGATAGATATATTGTTCCAAAATTAATGAAAGGATAGGTTCTACTTTTTTATTTTTAGTATTCAACCATTATTTTTGTTCAGTCATATTTAAGAACTATTACCTTAGTAACACTTATGCATATTGAAACTGTACGGTTTGTTTAGAAATGTGTTGATCTAAAAATAAAATGTGGAGAGGATTTGAGGTCCAAAATATACTGAAATATAAGGTGTAATGTAGGTAACGATGAAAAGCAAACTTATCTCTCATACATTCTGTCATGATGATCAATGATCAATGTTGGGGCAATTACTTTGGAAAACTGTCAAAACATACTTAAAGCCGGCATATGCATACTCAATGTACATTGCATATGTGCAACAAAAGACACGTACAAGAATATTCACTGAACAGTTTCAAAACATAAACTACTCAAATGTCCATTGATAAAACGGATAATTAAAAGTGGTATATTCACATATTCGTTCATTGGAATACTATTCAACAATTACAAAAACAAATTATTGCAACAAATAAAATAAATGAACCTCACAGGTATAATTATAAGTGAAAGAAACCGAACATCAAAGTGACTGTTTGGTATAATCACACTTAAATTAACTTCAAGATTAGTCAAAACTAATCTACAACGATAGAATTCCCAGAGTAGTTGGCTCTGGGATGATCCATAAGTGATATTTCTGGATGTGGCTCCTGTGCTGTATCTTGACCTGAGTGGGGATTACATAGCTGCATCTTTTTGAAACACATTGTTTGACCTCTAAACTTTCTCTAAATATGTCATACTCAATAAACTTTCACCCTCTCTAAAATGCAGCACTTCCACTTGGCCATTAATTTTGTTTGGGGTTTTTGTTCTTGTTTTTTACATCTTTTTTAGATTGTAAAAAATGGAACATGATACAACTAGGGAAATTTGAATTCTTTGGTTTGTTAATTGGCTGGAGCATATTTAGAATATAGATAGTCTGTGGACTTGCAATGCTGACTTTGGGTGTCACCTTATTGTTTAGTCAAGGGTAAACCTGTTAACAGCAACATCCTTTTATGGGGCAATAAAAAGATACTGATGATGAGAATTTGAGGGGTTCAGATCGGAGTAGTTTTAAGTTCTGTAGTCAACCAAATCACATTGGATGGAATCTAACATAAACACTAATAGAAAAGAAAGAGCAAATGCACATCACATAACATCATTAATCTAATCTGGTTTTCACTGAAATCTTCCTGAAGGCAAAAATGTAGCTATTACCCAATGGTAATCACTGCTTGAATACCAGCAATAATGGCTGCCTTAGAATACCAGAAAAATAAAAATATTTGCTCACTGCAGAACAAAAGAAAATACTCCTCTTTCGTTAGGGCATATCAATTCCTTTATTAAGGCCTAATTCTAATTCCAATGTTTTGCCTAGTCTCCTATTCTTACTATCCCTGCTTTTCTGCCTGGAGAGGTCCTGCTCTTTGATAGCATGCCATATTTTATTGCCTTTCTTTTAAAAATATGTTTAATTACACTTGACATACAATATTATATTTGTTTCATGTGTACAATATAGCGATTATACATGTATACAGCTTACGAAGTGATCACCCCAATAAATCCAGTACTCATCTGACACCTTACATAGTTAATACTATAGTATTGACTGTATCCCCTATGCTGTATTTTACATCCCATGATATAATATTTTGTAACTACCAATTTTTACTTCTTAATTCCTTCCCTTTTTCACCCATTTCCCCCAACCTCCTCCTATCTGGCAAACATCAAAATGTTCTCTATATCTATGAGATTGTTTCTTTTGGTTTGTTCATTTATTTTGTTTTTTTAAATTCCACATATAAGCGAAATTATAGATTTGTCTTTCTCTGACTTATTTCACTTAGCAAAATACCCTCTAGGTTTCTAGGTCCATCCATGTTGTCCCAAACAGTATGCTTGCTTGCTTGCTTGCTTGCTTGCTTGCTTGCTTGCTT
>NW_017732507.1:263861-279732 GCF_001890085.2 Hipposideros armiger | reverse complement strand
TCTTTCTTTCTTTCTCTCTCTTTATTTCTTTCTTTCTTTTTCTCTTCTTTCTTTTCTTTCTTTCTTTTCTTTATAGCTGGGTAATAGTTCATTATATATATGTACCACCTCTTCTTTATCCAGTCATCTTTTAATATGGTTGCTTCCATATCTTGGCTATTGTACATAGCACTTCAGTGACTATAGGGGTGCATATGAGGTGTGATAAAAAATACGTAAAACTTACTTATGACTTTAAAGGATCAGTACGCAGGAGCATTTAAGTCGGCAGCTGCAAGGCGACAGATGAAGGTTTAAATAAAATAATTATTACAGTAAAAGACACATTGTCATTAATTCCCCTCAGAATACTCCCCCTCGCTTCTAACACACTTACCCCATTGTTCTTGTCACTTTCTGAAGCAGTCCTGGAAGTCCACATTCATGAGTGTCTTTATGTCATGACAACACTTCGTGTCACACATCGTTTCTGGTACAGCAATTCCTGTCAAATAAAAAGGTTATGATGTGTCATCATTCACCTTATTCACCGGATCTGGCACCATACGACTTCTGGCTCTTCCCCAAAGTCAAAATGACCGTGAAAGGGAATCTTTTTGAATCGATTTAGGACATTGAGGAAGCTACGACAGCGCAACTAACGACACTCATGACAGAGGACTTCCAGAGCTGCTTCAGAAAGTGGCAAGAATGATGAGATAAGTGTGTTCGAAGCGAGGGAGAATATTTTGAGAGGGATTAATGGCAATGGGCCTTTTACTGTATTTTTTTTTTTCATTTAAACGTTCACCATATTTTTTATCACACCTCGTATATCTTTTCAAATTAGTGTTTTGGATTTCATCGTGTAAATACCCGGAAGTGGAATCACTGAGTCATATGGTAGTTCTATTTTTAATTTTTTGAGGAACATCCAAACCCTTTTCCATAGTGGCTGCACCAATTTGCAGTCCCACCAACAGTGCATGAGGGTTCCCTTTTCTCCACATTCTCACCAACATTTGTTTTTTGATTTATTGATGATAGTCATTCTGACAGATGTAAGGTGAAATGCATTGTGCTTTTATTTGCATTTCTCTGTTGATTAGGGATGTTGAGCATTTTTTCATGTGTCTGTTGGCCACCTGTGTGTCCTCTTTGGAGAAATGTCTCTTCATGTCCTCTGCCCCATTTTTGTTTTTTTGTTTTGTTTTTAAGCTGAGCCATCCTGCTACCTGTTGGCAGCTCAGCGGCTGCTCAGCTCGGGCTGGACTCGAACCGCTGTTGCTCAGAGCTCAAACTCTTGAGCGAGCTCTTAACCAACTGAGCCACTCGGCCAGCCCCTACTGCCCCATTTTTTAATTGGGTTGTTTGTTGTTGTTTCTGTCTGTCTGTCTGTCGGTCTGCCTGCCTGTGTTTGTTTGTTTGTTTATTTATTTATTTATTTATTTATTTATTTATTTATTTATTTACTTTGTGTGTGTTGAGCTATATGAGTCTATTATATATTTTAGATATTGACCCCCTTATCAGATGTATCATTGGCAAATATCTTATTTCATTAAGTAGGTTGTCTTTTCATTTTGTCAGTGGTTTCCTTTGCTTTGCAAAAATTTTTTGGTTTGATATAGTCCCATTTTTTTATTTTTTTATTTTGTTCATCTTGCCCAAGGGGGCTATATCAGAAAAAATATTACTAAGAGCAATGCCTATGTTTACTGCCTGTTTTCTCTAGGAGTTTTATGGTTTGGGGTCTTACATTTAAGTCTTTAATCCATTTTAAGATCATGCTTATATATGGAATAAGAAAGTAGTCCACTTTCATTTCTTTTTTGCATGTATCTGTCCAGTTTCCCACCACCATTTATTGAATAGACTGTTTTTATCCCATTGTATATTCTTGCCTCCATCATAGATTAAATGACCATATAGGCTTGGGTTTATTTCTGAGTTCTCTATTCCATTCCATCGATCTATGTGTTCTTGTGCCAATAACATACTAATGTGATTACTAGGGCCTTATAGCATAGCTTGACATTAGGTAGCATGGTACCTCTAACTTTGTTCTTCTTTCTTAGATTGTTGTGGCTATTTTGGGTGTTTTATGGTTCCATATAAATTTTAGGATTATTTGTCCTAGTTCTGTGAAAAATACCATTGGTAGTTTGATAGGAATTGTATTACATCTGTAGATTGCTTTGGCTAGTATAGACATTATAACTGTTTATTCTTCCTTTCCATGAGCATAATATATGCTTCCATTTATTTTTATTCAGTTTCTTTCTTCAATATTTTCTGATTTTCTGATTACAGGTCTTTTACCTCGTTGGTTAAATTTATTCCTAGTTTTTTATTTGTTTGTTTGTTTTGTTTTGTTTTGTTTTTTATGCAATTGTAAATGGGATTATTCTCTTAAATTGTCTTTCTGATTATTCATTAGTGGTATATAAAAATACAACTGATCTGAATATTAATTTTGTGTCCTGCTAGTGTACTGAATTCATTTATCAGTTCTAATAATTTTTTGATGGAATCTTTGGGGTTCTGTAAATATAGTATAATATCATCTGCATGTAATGGCAGTTTTATTTTTTCCTTTCCAATTTGGATGCCTTTTATTTATTTTTCTTGTCTGATTGCTGTGGCTAGGACTTCCAAGACTATGTTGTACAAAAGTGGTGAAAGTGGACACATGATCTGACTATTAAGAGCAACCAGTGGTAAATAAATTTCCCCTATAAGGTCATTACTTCACCATCTGAGTAAACAGGGTAGAATTATATTCATAATGCATAGAATAATACATTTATTTCTATATTTAATAGTATCTATTAAAAAGACTTGTCAATTGGGCAAATATTAATGAAGGAGGAAGATATCACTGTTATCTGTTCAACATGGAAAATGGATAAACAGCATTTTCTCTTCTAAGGATGTTATAGCTCATGGAATCATTATCTCTATTAAGCTAAAAAAGTATCATATTATACATTCTATAACAAATTGTTTTATACAACATATTTTTGATATTAATTATATAAATTATATGCCTGTCTGTAATCTAAATGCCATTCAGTGACTAAAAAACTATTTTCATTTTCATATCTTTGTAGTTTGGACCCTAATGTGTCCCTAGCAGCCCACAATTGAAGACAAAAATATATTCTGAGATGGTAATTATGCAACAGGACTGCTGCTTTATTGAGAAAAAATGTCATTTTCATAGTTTTTAGGCATCATAATTTCAACAAGAGGCCTTCAAGCAACTCAGACTCAGATGCCTGTCTGTGTCTGTCCAGGACTCCAAATTAGAAGCTAATGATGAGAGAAGCAGAGAGAATGCATTCAGGAGAATACAACAATGGTGGCCACCACATCCAGTTTCTAAGAACAGCAGTGACAGTGGAACAGCCTATAATTTTAGCATCTCCTAGTGATGCTGGTTCCCTTAGTGGACTGGTTTTGGCGTGACTCTTGTGACACTGTGCTCTTGCCCATTTTCTGAGCTTGTCCCTCAACCTCTCCATCAAGTGAATGAGCTTTTAAAAATGTCCTTTCAATAAATTCTACTTTCTTTAAATCAGAAAGTATGCATTTTAACCATTTTCAAATAAAAACCCTTGGTACAGTTGTCAGCCACAGCCCTCATATGTCCATGGATGATTAGATTAGAAAAACTAAAGGTGTAATGAATGCCTCAGACCAGAAGAAAATAGTTATTCTAAAAGTCTCCAACAGTTAATCGGGACAAGATTAAAACTCTCAGCATCAATGTGTTCAAATACATCTATATTGAAACTGTAATATTTACATATATTTCTACTAAATCAATTTTTAAATCAATTTGTCAAGCTAGAAGTACTCTCCTATGCCATTAAAACCCATGAGGGCAAAAACAGAAAAACGTACTGAGACAAAGAAATTCTATTCTTGACCTAAAATAAGATCTCACATCCCTTGACAACTAGCCTAGGTTTTCCTACTGAAGTGCACTGCCTTCAAGCTATTTTAGGGGAGCAAAGTGTTCTACTTCAATTACTGGTCTGGTGAGTGCTTTGGGAAGCGATCTCTGATCTCTCTTTCTGAAATCGTGGGTATTTCTAAATCTTCAGGGGGGAGGACTTGAAACACTGAGGACTATATTAGAGAATAGCTATATATTTTGTATTTTTTTATTCTGTGTAAAAGCTACCCCAATCTTAAAGAGGATGTGAGAAATAAAAGAATCAGAGGAGGGAAGGCAGCTACAAAAGATAGATCCATATTTGCCATGAATTATTGATGTTTTTAAGGTGAGGGGCAATACCTTGTGAGCTTTGACAGGGTTTGGATTTTTTTTTTTCTTTTTTGAATTCTCTATGTATTTCTCTACTTCAGAAGCTAATAGTTTTGCCAAAAAAAATTATTTTGTTTTCACCACCCATACTTGTGAAATACTTAATGGGGTGTTTAAAAGTAGAACTACCCATATTTAGGACACTAGCAATCATGTGTAGCAAAGTGAAATAAATTTATAACATTAAAATCCACACCTTGAATTTGTCTGGGAAATTAGTTAAATAATATAAATAAACTTCATTAACCCCTATTATACCCCCCATAGTAATTTAAATTACAAAACTGAGTAGCTGGACTCTTCCTTGTAAATAACTGTTGTCTTTTTAAGAAGTTTACTAAATAATTAGTCTACTAATTATCCATGAGAAATATAACAATAACCCAAAACAAGCATTTAAAAAAGTTTTCCTTTTAATTTTCATCAGTTTTCAAACTGCTTAGAAATCAATAAAATATTTTTTAATATGACTTTTTAGGAGTTGCAGAGAGAAGAAAAATGTTTATTTGAACACATGAAATCAAAGTGAGATAGTTATATTAGAAAGAAGTAAACACAAATCAGTAAAGCTAACTCTTGCCACCAAAAGCAAGGCTCATTTAAACAAGAGTTTGTAAAGGGTACCCAGAAGAGTGTTTCTGAACATTCATTTAGTCTCATAACTCAATTGACAGTGTAGCAGGACTTGAAGGCGATTTTCTAATAAATAAGTGAACAAGAAATGTCTTATATATGATTTCATAATGTATTATGGATGTAAGTGTATATGTTTTGCTAGATTTTTTTTTTTGCTAAACAAAACTGTATTCCTTGAACTTGTTAGAAATTGAATCTGATTTGATTTGATTTGATTTGATTTTTTTTTAAAGATTTTTATTGGGTAATTGGGGGGATGGGAACAGTACTGGGGAATTAGGGGAAGGGGAACAGACAAGTTGCTGTCGTTTTGTTCTTCAATCTAGTTGTGGAGGACACTGCTTCACTGGCCCAAGTTGGCACCATCATTGCACTCTTCCCTGGCGAGGCAGATCAGTCGCCGGCTTCTGGACGGCCGCTCACTGCGGCTGCTGGCCGCTCACGCTGGCTGCTGGCTACACACGGTAGCCCATGGCAACCCACTGCAGCAGGGGCTGCAGCCCATGCCGTCGCCAGTGACCCACCGCAGCCCAGCTCGAGGTTGAGCTGTTGTTCAGCATCTTAGCTGTAGAGGGCAGTGTCACTGGCCCTCATATGTGGGATCCGAACCGGGGCCCTCTGGCATCCCAAGCGAGTTCTTAACCATCGCGCCACTCGGCCGGCCCGAATCTGATTTGATTTTATAGTAAACCCTGAAAAAACCATTTTCTGTTTTTAGTATCTGCTGTTCTGAGAAACCAAGTTAGTAATGTTTAAAGAACAGATAGCATGCTGTGTTAATAGAGGGCACTTGCCAGTTTCCTGCTTTGCTTTGCTTGCTTTTTACGTGAACATGTAGGCGTTTCCTTTTCCAAGCTTTGCCTTTTGTAGAGTGGGCATCCCAGTGTCTTAGAATCCTGGTGTCAAGGAACAAGATTAAATGTGGTAGTTACTATTTTGGGAACAAAGATTTGTTACGTGTGACATAAGTGAGTCTTTGAGCAGGAAGACATTTTGTTGCGATGTCAAGCAGTGATTTTTATAAAAAGAAAAATTTGATTTGGTCTCAGATTACCTTGATCTTTCCCTGACTAGAGATTACACACACACACACACACACACACACACACACACACACACACACACACACACACACACACAGCTACAGCACATAAAACTTCATTTACTTCCTCTAACATCTCATGTTTTATCTTACTTTCAAATGTTCAGGCATGTTTCCTGTGTTTATGTATTTTTATGACTTATTCCATCTGGTTAATTGCTAGTCCTACTTCAGGCCTCAACTTAGATGTTTCCACCAGGAGGCTTCATAACTTCCCCATCCCAGTAGTTGCAGTTACGTGCCTTTTCTGTGTGCTCCCATTCCCTGTGTTATCTATAGTAAGTGCATTTATTGACATTAAACTTACCTGTGTTCTTATCTATATGCTGGCTTAAATTGTAATTGGTCAGGAACTGTTTAGGTCATGTTTGCCCTAAGTTTTCAGTATCTAGCATGACGCCTGGCACATAGAACATCCTTAATAAAGTATTGCTAAGGGAAGCCTTTAAAATGGTCCTTATGAATCCATGGTCAAAGATAGATCATGGTGTATGACAGACAATTACTGAGTCACACCTGAACTGGGGGAATTGGAAGGAACACGTATGGTATCAAGTTTGGGGAGGAGTACACTTAGGATAGAGCTGAGTAGAGGACATGTTATGAATCCAAAGGGGTGAGGAAGGTTATATTGTTGCTCTATGTTCATGCAGTGTTGTTGATTGCAAAATTAAAGTTATCATGAATCTCAGATTTCAGAAGGAAAATACTGATAAGACAGCATTATTTGAGTACCAAGTTATTAAATGAGATGAGCATTTTACTCACCTAATTTAATAACTTCACTCAACCAGAGGAAGTCTCAGTGAAGTGGAGAAACTCACATAGAAGCCTCATAGCTTCACAATTCACACTAAGTTAATCTAAACCAACAATATCAATGTCATGTTGTCCCTACACCAAATTCGTCATGGTAGATCATATGTATTAAAAGATACTTAATAGACTGATAAGTTATTTTCTTTGAATATTTCTACTCTTTCTTGTGTGTCTTTTACAACTTGACTGTTATCCTTTGCTGTTTTTCCTGACCTTCCAAAGCATTGATACCAGATCAGGTATTTATGACAAGTAATAAAGCTCGAGGAGCCTTACTTACCAAGCATTTGCCCTCTAAAGAAAGTCTGTCCTTATTGTTTCTTTCTGTCATCTGAAATTTCTATCATATTCTCACTTATAAACTCTATCCTCTAAGTTTAAAGTATTAATATTTTCATAAGCGATCACTGCTAGTGTGACCTTATAGAAAAAGCACACATTTTGAAATAAAGAAAGCTACGTTGCAGATAGATACTCCCTCTATCAATGTTTTACTTCCTCATGCTCTTCTCAATGCTACTTGTGTATCAATCACTTAATAGAATCAATCTATCTTTCATTCTCTATCTCTTTTTCCCCTTTGTCTTTCATTCTGCCTCCCTCTAAAAAATATAGAGTGTGACTGAACTGATACTAGTGCATTATTCTTCTTATCAAAAATGTCTCAAACCATCACAACCACAATAGTTGAGAAATATTTTTAAAGTTATCAACATTAATTTAAACAGATGATTGAAGGTATATTCTCCGATACTATAACGTAGTCATTTCACGTAATCAGAATCTTCAAAATCTTCTAAGGCATAGAAATGAAAATGTGATACAACTTTCTTGGTCTCCTTTGGCTCTTAAAAATTTAGCTTATGATCTGGGCAATTGAAAATCTTAAATAATTTAACTGACTGAATTTACATTCTCGTAGTCAGCTTTGTATGTTCCAATACTCATGATAGTTTACAAACCCATGGACCTTACCCACCAGTGAAAAAAGCTTTTGCTTTTTTTTTTTTTAATAATTTTTCACAAAAAGCTAATTATGCTCTTAATGGCAGTTGTTTATAACTTTACTGAAGATTGAGGCATTAAGGAAAAGTATTGCATACAGTTACACTAATCGAGTATAACAGTTACACTGTATTTCACTTGCTTTCTGCTGAATTCCAGACCTTCCCTCCAGATATGTGATGCTCTCCACCATAGTCATGATAGGAATAAATTGTCACCACCCATCCTGTGACTGCCTCCATTGAAAGGAATAGAAGTTTCAAGTTCTTCTGCCTTTCCCAGTCTCCTGGAAGTCTGGAGAATAAAATTGTTATTATTTTGTTAGATAAGGATGACTTTCAAATTATCTATAGTTTGATTTCTATATACCTGTACATTTATTTTATAATTTATTTTTGTGCTTATATTGTTCATTATGCCCATAGTGGAACGTTTTTTCCAACCCTACCATCTCTAAAATCGAGTTATTTTTAAAGGTCCACTCAAAAGTGACTGACTGTAGGAAACACTTTTCCGTTTTCCTTGCCATAATCAATGTGTTCCCATGTATTATCAATACATTTGCATTGTTTCCTAGTACATGTCCTTGTTATAGCATCTAACAAATTGCATTGTTCAGAGAAATACTTTTCAAATATTGGTTGAATTGAAGAATTGTGTTCTTTTTTAAAAAATACACACAAAAAAAAAGTTCATTGAGAGGAATAGACAGATACCAAATGCTGTGAAATTGCTTGGCCATCTATAGTGAAATGAAAATACTGACTATTTTAACAGCTTTCTTAATGTATAATTTACAAAGAATAAAGTGCATCCAGTAGTAAAGTGTATGATTCAAAGGTTGTCAGTATATTTACCGTATTATACAACCATCTCCATAATCTAATTTTACAACATTGGCCCCAATCCCAAAAGAAAGCTTGTACCAGTTAGCTTTCCATTGCCCCACTCCTGGAGGCCCAGATAACATTATTGTGTTCTTCTCTATAAACTTGCCTATTCTGGACATTTCATATAAATGGGATCATACAATATATGTTCATTCATTGCTGTCTTCTTTCACTTCGCATAGTGTTTTCCATGTTCATCCATGTTGCAGCACATATCAGTATTTCTTTGCTTTTTATTGTGGAATACTGTACAATTGTATGGCTGTATCACATTTGTCTATCCATTTAGCAGGTGATAGACATTTGAGATGATCCACTTAGGACTATTCTGAATTTTGCTGCTATGGACATTTGTGTATAGGTTTTTGCATAGACGTGTGTTTTCATTATTCTTTGGTAGGTACCTAGAGTAGAATTTGGAGATCATGTAGTAACCTTATGTTAATAATTTTGAGGAACTGCCAAACGTTTCCAAATTGGCTGCACTTGATAAAATATTACATTCCAATCAGCAATGCATAAGAGTTCTAATTTCTCCACATCCTTAACAAGACTTGGCATTATGTACATTATGATTATAATCATTTTAGATGGTATAATTGTATCTAATCGTGGTTTAGATTTGCAATTCCCTAATGACTAATGATGTTGAGTGTCTGTTCTTATGCTTATTAGTCATTCATGCATTTTTCTCAGGAGAAATGTCTGTGGAAATCATTTGCCTGATTTTTAATCGGGTTATTTGTCTTTTCATCATTAAGTAGTAGAGCTCTTTAAACATTCTGGACACAAATCCCTTATTAGAGACATTATTTGCAAATATTTTCTCCCAGCCTGAGCATTGCTTATTTATTTTATTAATGGTGTTCCTTGTAGCTTGAAAAATTTTAATTTTGATGAAATCCAAGTTCTCTTTTTTGTCTTCTGTTGCATGCACTGTTGTCTTTATGCCTGAGTTTTTGATAAGAATTGTTTTCCAGAATCTAGTCATGATGAATATGCTTTCTTCTGAGAATTTTGAGCCAATCTTTTTACCCTAACTGGTGTTCTTATTTCTTCATGTGGGCTCAAGGTACTGACTGGTATATTATCATTTCATCCTAAAATAATCCTTTTATTATTTCTTGTAGAACACATATGATAGCAGTGAATTATCTCAGTTTTTTTTAATTTAAAAATGTCTTGATATCTTCATTTTTTAAGGGGAGTTCTACCCGATAAGGAATCCTTGGTTGATAATCTTTTTCTTTCAGCACTCTGAATGTCTTCCCACTGCTTCTGGCCTCCAGGTGATCAGAGGTTTCTGAATATAAATCAGCTGTTAATGCTATTGAGGATCACTTGTATCCTTAAATGAGGATCATTTCTCTCTTCCAACTTTAAAGATTCTCTGTCTTTAGTTTTGACCATTTGATTACAATGTGTCTATGTGTGGATCTCTTTGTATTTATCATATTTTAGCTTTTGGGTGTATAGATGACTGTATCTTCTTCAAATTAATTAAGTTTTCAGGCATTATTTCTTCAAATATTCCTTCCCTTTTTCTACCTCCTCTCCTTCTGAAACTCCTGTTATGCACATGTCGGGATAGTTGATGGCATCACACCACTTGTCTTTAAGCTCTGTTCATTTTTCTTCCTTCTTTTTCCATCCTGCTCCTTAGATTGGTCCTCAGATAATCACAGTTGACCAGATACTAAGTTCACTGATGGTTTCTTCTACCTGTTGAAATCTGTTTCTGTGCTCCTCTAGTTAATATTTCATTTTAGTTAGGATAATTTTCGGCTCCAAAATCTGTATTTTTACCATTTCTATCTCTCTTTTGATATGTTCTAATTGATTAGACATTATGTCTATATTTTCTTACTTCTTTGAACATATATATGTAAATGTATATATATATATATATATTACTTCATCTAAAGGTTTTGTTTAATAACTTCAGTGTCTGAGTTTCTACAGAAACAGTTTCTGTTGATTTGTTTTGTTTTCCATGTACCTGAGCCATTTTGTATTGTTTCTTTTAATGCCTCATAGTTAGTTTTGTTGAGGGAAAAATAAATAAAGTAGTATCAGATTCTAAAGTAAATATACATGAATATGTGTGTGTGTGTGTGTGTGTGTGTGTGTGAATACTGGCATTTATTGCTTTAAATAAAGAAGAATGATATCAAATAAATTACCCAACTTTTCCCTGTTAGAAACAGAAAATGAAGAGCAAACAACTCAAGACAAGCAGAGGGTAGGAAATTATACATATTAGAAGTAAAATGAAAAGTAGTATGGAAGAACAATAGAGAAAATCAATCAAAACCGAAGTTGAATTTATAGATCCATTTGAGGAGACTTGACATCTTAATATCATCTGCAATCCATGAACCCATTATATATTTGTATTTACTTAGGTCTTCTTTCAATCTTCTGTGTTTCTAGTTTTCAGAATCTTAAAATTTATATATTTTGTTGGATTTATATTGAGATATTTCATATCTTTTGTGGCTAAATAGTGTTCTTAAATTTTTCAATTTTTTATTAGTATAAAATTAGTTTGTGTATTAAACATGTATCCTACTAACTTTATAAATTAATGTACTGATTCTATCAGTTCTATAGTATAGCTTTTGAAATTTTTCTATGTATAAAACACTCATAATGAATAGACAGTTTTATTATTTAACTTTGCCTTGATGTTAACGGTAAGAACCATGCACTTTCCAGCTTTCTGCACCCTAGGTGACAGTGGAATTTTTATTTCCATTGCTTTTGATATGCTATTTATTTTTCTATGTTTATTAAAAACCAATATAAAACTAGGACAGCTTTATCTTATTATATCCATTAGCTTTTCAAAACAAAAATCATAAGAGATTATTGCAGGAATTCCATGTTCTGTGCCCTACTTCAAAAAGTATTAAAGGTAGAGTCCATGTCCTTTGAATTTCCTTCCCCAAGAAGACTTCTTATTCAAGAATACATAAAAATTTCGTCAGTGAGTAGAGTTAAAAGCTTTTGTTAGGATATCTGTAGGATGTATGTTTCTAGAAACGGATTTGAAGACAGTGGTAGTCTCAGCTAACAATGAATGAGAAGGGCCCTACAAATAAAACAGTGGCCTTAGGCAAAGGAAAAGGCAGATCCAAATGAAGGAAATTCCAGGTCTGAGTTGTAAGAAGATAATAATTTAAAGTAACCTAGGTGTGGTCTAGGAGATTGAATTAGAGTGATGGGGGAATAGAAATCAGTAATCGCTTTCTTAATTCTGCGCCCTTTACATTGACAAATTTACTTTCTGTAAGCAGGAAAGTATGCAACCTTCTGGTACTAAAAATGTCTCTTCTACAGGTTGGAAAAGGTATAGGGAAAGGAGTGTGTGTGTGTGTGTGTGTGTGTGTGTGTGTGTGTGTGTGTGTGTGTGTGTGTAATAGAAAACCTAGTTAATGAGAGAAAACTTAATCCAGAGCAGGGATAGCTATGTGGACAGGCCCTGTACAGTCCCTCAGGGCTCTGTGATCAGTTTAATGCTCTTCTTCGACTGTTTGAAATTCTTAATAATATTTGAATGAAAGACTCCACATTTTACACTGGGCCCTACAAATTATCTAGCCCATCTTCTGCAGGAGGTTTGAAAAGATATTAGTTTATTCCTCTGAATACGATATTAATTTATTTGGCTTTTGTCAACCTGAGCACTCAGTAAAAAGTTCTGAGCTGTATCTGGTGATTTTTTTATACAATGGCAGAAAGACAGGGTATACTGACAGGAAGTAGAGAATTGCTGTATAATCATAGATAACTAGGTTTTTTGGGGGGTTTTTTTCATATTAAGTTTCACATATTCTGCAGACAACTAGACTTACCTGTATTAAACTTTAGAAACCACCTTTATTCTTTTTCTTCCTACTTCCTTTGCCATCCTTTCATGCAATGAACGTTTGCACTGGGCATTGCAAAAGTAGTCATTTTCTAATCTACATGCTTGCATGTTCGTTCACTGAACACCACAGCTGTATGGGATAAAATGGCCTGTTGTGGAATACGCCAGCTGATTATCAGGTTGATGCCATTTGGGTGTTCATTTCTGTTAATAAGCTACTTTCCTCAGGATCAGAAATTGAAGAAATATCTTTCATTCGCTAAATAGACATGTGACATTCACCATATCACTTTCAGGTTCTCTAAACTTCAATTTTCTGAGGCCTTAATACCCTAAGGCAATTTGGAGGTTAAAATAAAGCTTTCAGAAATGTCTTGAATAACTGAAGTTTTTATCAAACATGGAACTTTATTAACGGACCTGTTATTATACATTAACGCAAGTCAAATTAAGGCTACAGAAGGGTTAGGAGGAGGCAATCATCACATTACAGTGGCATGAACAGTGGCTTTGATATCAAGCTGACTGTGATTTAAATATTTTTCTATTACATTACCACTGCCACAGGGCACCTCCATTTCTTTTCTGAAAAACGGGAAATGCACAAATGAAACAATACTTATTAAAAATATTAATCCTCTGATTTTTACCAGGATGCCCAAAGATTTTATATATTTGCATAGCCGTCGTCAGCTACTATTCCTGAATACTACCTGTCACCCCTTGCACTCTGCCTATGCTTCCTTTATTATTTTTTCAGCACCAAATATTAATATTTTTCATTTTGTTCCACCTCTAGTGTGAGCTGTCTCAAATAACTTTTTGAAGAATTTGGAGCAACAAAAATTAAGTATATTATTCAGATAAGAGGCCAGCAATTTCATGGGCAATATAAAATGCAATTTAGATATCTAACACAGCCTCTTTAGAATGAGCAAGTTTCAAAATCTGGAATATTGAATTTATCATCTAATAATTATAGCAACATAAAACGATGATAAATGTGTAGAAGCACTTTCATTTAATGTATGTACATATTTAAACAGAAAGCCCCAAAGAATGCATATGTTAGATGTTTTGAGAAAAAAAAATTTGTTCAGATATATTTCACATCTGAACGAAAATATCCAGGTGGTTATTTCAAACATATAATTACTCTTATTCTAAATGGCCTTGGAATTTGTTTTTGAAATTATACCAGATACAATTATGGGACTGAAATAAAACCCTAAAAAGATTGCTCCATCGTACTCAATAACATTGTTCATAAAAAAATTAAAAATAAAATAAAAAGGCTGCCTTTCACTTTCAATTAAAATCACAGTTTGATTCCCTATTTTCATTCCTTTAGCTAATATTTCCTTAGAGACAAATATCTACTATCTCCTAGGCCAATCTGCTCTGCCTCCCAACAAATTATGTGATAAGATGTCACTTAGTAAATATAAATATCATTTGAAATATGTTTTCAAGCACTACTTAGCAGTGTTTAGGTTCATTAGAAAATACAGAAAATATTTGGAGTGTCATCAGGGATTCAGTTGCCTCCCTTTTAGGCTATATTTAACATAATTAAAATAAAAAATAATGAAATAAAAATGGAAAAAAAACAGCATCTTGCCCTCATATTTCATTAAATAACATATCTTGGAGAAGTTTTCTAACATCTGTGTTTCTTATTTGTGAAATACAGGTTTTACTAACTTGCATTCAACGTGTGGCCTCTATTAAGAGATACTATTATTTTGGGTGTTACCCTTAAGATGTCATGTGTTAAAATTGTGTTAATTAGGAAAGTTTAGCAAAGGCCAAGGTAGCATCACACCACTTTTACACATGCAGGCTATACACTTGTGTGATTGTAGAACATGCGCGCGCACACACGTGTGTGCACACACCACACACGCGCACACACCTGCACCTTTTACTGCTCATGAATACCATGTAAATAAGCACAGTACCTAAATGTCATTGGTCCCCCTACTTATGTTTCATTCCTTTCTATGATTTGCAGCATTCCCCTTCTGACAGAGCTGCCAATGTCTGTTAAATACACCTCAGTAGCTATAGCGGTCATTTGCTAAGGATCCCCTTTCTACACTGAGCAACTTATACCTTTATTTGACAAGATACCTAATGAGACAAGGATAGAATACTTAGTAAAGAAAACTTACTTCCTTAAGTGATCATTGCTTGATGAAATAACCAATTAGATGTTAATTGAATTCAACACCAGAGGCCTCATTTTTGCCCTTTCTCTTAATAATTTATAACTTCTGTCTTTTAATGGCTCTTTTCATTTGGAAGGTCCTCTTCTCTTAAATTTCACAGTTGAACTCTGCCTTAACTCTCCCTAACTCTTTCTGAAAGCTATTCCTTGCTTCCACTCCTTGGTCAGCTCAGCACCCTCAGAGTGTATGCGTGCATGTACGTGTATGCATGCATATACGTGCATACACTATGAACATTATAATAAATACATATGTGTGTATATGTATATATGAGTGTATTTATATAATCTTACTGAGTTCTGTTCTTAGCTTTTTATCATCTCAACTATTGTACATTCTTCATTCCTAAATATACATCTGCAGCATCACAATCCTACTCAGTGAAGAGGACTTGCCCAATTGGAAACTCGTCCAGTAGATGCACAGACAGCAGAGAGTTAATCGACCATCCCCTTCCCTGCACTCCTCCTCCACAGTCTGCTTTTCTCCCTTTATTCAATAGTCTGGCCACCTGTTACAAAGGCATTAAAGCCTGTTAATCAATATCAATATTTTAGACATCTCTCTCTCAGCAATTTGTCACCAAGCTAATTTAATATTATTTTGCAGATACATCATGTATCACGTGTTTCCCCTTCTCTATTTCCTACCTTAAGCCAACATTTTATCACTTTTTTTTTAGTATTAACTCAAAAATTAAGATCTCTCTGGCTCCACTTCCTGTCCGAACTCCATCTCCACCAGCCAGTTATCCTCCATATTAAGTTAGAGCTATCTTTATCAGACTTGAAAATCTAATTAAAATTTAGAAAATGGTTCCTGTTTTCCATTCCTTGCCTACACATAGCAACATACCTTCATCCTTAGCTCTTTCAACCAAAAATAGCATCCAGGGCCGGCCAGTGGCGCACTGGTTAAGAGCTGGCTTGGGATGCCAGAGGGCCCTGGTTCAGATCCCACATATGACGACCAGTGACACTGCCCTCTACAGCTAAGATG
>NW_017732507.1:258460-263606 GCF_001890085.2 Hipposideros armiger | reverse complement strand
TTCCCCAGCGCTGTTACCATCCCCCAATTCCCCAATAAAAATCTTTAAAAATAAATAAATAAAATAAATAAAATAAAAATAGCATCCAGAAGCAGTTGGCCATTTTGATTTCTGAATTACTCCTGGCCAATTCACTCTTGTTTATTAACACTGCTTATAATAATAAGCAGTGTTCCTTTATGGATGCCTGTGTCTGATCTAGTGACAAATTTTACACATTGAATTGTTCAGCCCTTTGAGTGTGCTCCTGTTTTCACACGAATCACTAACTTGGCTTCAGCAATCCATCATCTGGACTTACCTGCTTGGTTTAGTGGACTAAGTGCATGTGTATCTGGTGCTGGTTCAATTGTGGACACTGTTCTTGGCTTTGGACTCTGGTCAGCTCTCCAGGTGCTGGTAAGAGGTAATGCCTAAATTTAATTTATCTTCTCTGTAGAAAGGGAAATAGATCTTCACCATAAAAATCATCAAATGCATCAGAATGGATCAAGCCAAAATTATATAAAAAATATTTGAGAAGTTTTTTAAAAACCTAAGAATCCAAAGGAGTGTTCTTATTTATAAGAATGGAAAGCAAGGATGTTAAGACTGGGGTTTGAGATGCCAATGAGGCAGGTATATTTGAAGTCTGTTATAGGGGAAGAGTTTTCTATTTCAGTGATACATCAAACAAAGCTCTTTCTTCATGAGTGGAGATTCTTAACACAAGTGCAGGTCAGACGTCACCATGGATCTGCTGGGAAGAAACACTGGAAAGAAGCATCATGTAGAAGTGGTTCTGAGGAAAGAAATGCCCCGCATATCAAAAATATTTAAATAATACCTAACAATTAAGATTCGACTAAGAAAGAGGTAGAAGGAAAATTACTGAATGAAACTTTATTTTTATTATCCCAGTGTTCAAAGATGGTATATTGAGGTCATTGATGTTAACATAAGGATTACAGGTTCATATTTGCTGAAAGTACAAAAATTGTCCATTTCTATGCATTTATCACTAAGAGCCATTAAAGAGAGACTTGCAATTATGCACCCTTGCCACATCAAATTATAAAACTTAATCACTTGCACATTTGTTTTTTGTCCTCTAACTCCACAAATAAACATGAGGATACAGACAATGTTTTTTACCTCATTTCTACATGGGACAGTTTTTAAAATTTATTTAACCATGTTTCTCTCTTAGTTTTTTCTATCTCACATCCCCTACAACAATCAATTCCTTCTATATTAATATGGGAAGAGCAAAAATCAGAATTTTACCTCCCACATATATAACAAAGGTATTTGGTAGGCAGCAGTTCGAAAAAAGAAGGTCGAGAGTTCCTTAGAATTGAAGTATTTCACAATCTAAATATTCATGAGAGCCCTCCTAGTTTGTGTATAATTGGCATGACTTGTTTTAACATTTATGTGATTGACCTTGTCCTAGATTTCACTTACTAATATTAGAGAATGGTATTTTTGATGAGCAGCCTGCTATTTCTGGTTAAGTTTTATCAGCTAAGAGGGCATTTCATGTTTTAAGTTAAAAAAATCACGGTCAATAATTTTATAAGTCAAAATATCCTTCTAAAAGGGCAATTAAAGAATAAAACACTTCCATTGATTAACAGTATTTTCTTTTGCTTTAATAAGCCAAATCTTTGGACCTTTGATTCCACTATTAAACATTTTTAAAGTGTAAAAAAAACTGTGTTTTGTAATTAAAATGCAGTGTCAACCAATTTTATCTTAAATATGATCCAAAAGGTCTTTCAGTGGTTTTGTCTCCAATACAACTAAGAATGACTTTACCTATGAAGTCTTACAATTAAGTTCGCTAACTTGCCACCATGCGCTTACACTGGCAGCACTGTATAAACAACTCGGTAAGATTTCATAATCTTGGTACATCAGTGTTTCACAGCTCTGTTTTTGTCGACATGTGGCGGTGTCTTGCTGAGTGGCTTTCATTATTGTTGTTGCATGTTTTTGTGTGCCATCTTGAAAATGTCTGAGTTTGAATTAGAGCAATGAACAAACATTAAATTTATTGTTAAACTTTGCAAGAGTGGAAGTGAAATCAGGGACATGTTAGTCCAAGTTTATGGGGATAATGCATGAAGAAAACAGCAGTGTACAAATGATTAAACGTTTTTCTGAGGGGAGAGAATGCGTCACTGATGAAGAGAGGTCAGGGCGGCCAATAACGAGCAGCGCTGATGAAAACATTGCAAAAATTCATTAAGTTGTGTGTCAAAATCATTGGCTGACTATGAGAAGCATAGCAGACCAAGTAAACATCAATAGAGAAACAGGAAAATCTGAACTGAAAATCTTGGCATGAGAAAGGTGTGTGCAAAAATGGTCCCGAAGAGGGCTGGCAGAATGGCTCAGTTGGTTAATATCTCGCTCAAGAATACAAGCTCTGAGCAACAGGGTTGCCCGTTGGATTCCCAGCCTGAGCTTGAGCTGCCAACAGGTGGCAGGATGGCTCAGCTAAAAAAAAAAAAAAAAAAAGTGTCGAAGGAGCTCACCGATGAACAAAAGCAAAGGAGAGCTGAAGTTTGCCAAGACATTTTGGAGAGGGAAGATGATATTTTGTGTTTTGGGCCATGTTATCACTGGTGATGAAACATGGGTGTACTGATACGACCCTGAAACAAAGCGTCAAAATGCACAATGGAAGTCAGCTAATTCTCCATGACCAAAAAAGTTTCGTCAGTCCAAATCAAGAGTCAAACGAAGTTGCTAACCGTTTTTGACATCAGAGAGTTTATTCATTATGAATTTGTACCAACTGCACAGTTAACGAAGTTTACTATTTGGAAGTGCTGAAAAGGCTGTGTGAAAAAGTTAGACGACCTGAATTTTTCGCCAATTCATGGTTCTTGCATCACGACAGTGCACCAGCTCACATGGCACTGTCTGTGAGGGAGTTTTTAGCCAGTAAATAACTGTTGGGAACACCCTCCTTACTCACCTGATCTGGCCCCCAATGACTTCTTTCTTTACCTTAAGATAAAGGAAATGTTGAAAGGGAGACATTTTGAAGACATTCAGGACATCAAGGGTAATATGACGACAGCTCTGATGGCCATTCCAGAAGAAGAGTTCCAAAATTGCTTTGAAGGGTGGACTAGGTCCTGGCATTAGTGCATAGCTTCCCAAGGAGAGTACTTCAAAGGTGACTAGTGATATTCAGCAATGAGGTATGTAGTACTTTTTCTAGGATGAGTTCACGAACTTAACTGTCAGACCTCCATATAGTACAACATGTGACTATATAATAGAGACAATTATTCCATTCATAGTAACATAATGGCCACAATAAAACATCGATGCCATCAACACAACATGGAACTGTTAAAAAAATATATAGTAGATGTATTAGCATTGACATAGGAAGTACCAATGTAACAACTGAATCATTTTTTTACAATAAATATAGGTGTTTATTTCATGTATATATTAAGAATTTAGAAATAGAAACATTATGTTAACAGTGGATATTTCTTTTGGATTATTTGTGAGACTTTCAACTTTAGTCATTTCTGTATAATCTGAATTTCTCATCTATGTCTTTTATAATCAGAAAAATCAAACCCTTTTAAAAGTAAGTTCTATGTTCTTTCAGTTAATTAAAAAAGGAATTTTGCATCCTAGATTTATTGAAGCACAAAGCAGAGAAAATAGAATGCAATTACATTGTACTTCTATACCCATTGCTTTGTTTACCTCGTATAGTGTATTGAGCTGTAGAACTATGACTACAATGAAAATGAATCCTGTGAGCTAGACATTTTGTGGATTGATTTATTTTTATGGTTTCCTTAGTGTTTGTTGAAGGAGAAAAAGGTATAACATGAGAATGGGAACAATAAAATATCTCATTCTGTACCTCCATCTATTGACAGGTATAAGTAATACCTTATGTTTACATATCACCTATTTTAGAGAGCGAAATATGTTTATGGACACGCATTCATCGTCAGAACATCCCTATACTTGCATGCAGGGATCCAGGAGCTGACCATCTGAGTAAATTCAGTCAAGCAATTACCTAAACACGCTAAGAATTTTGGTATCCTTGGTTAATTAAACCCAGTAAATTTATTTTCTCATTTCATTTAATTGGTTTCCTGGTTTCATATCATGACTGGGTTTTAATATTGTGAAAAATCATTATAAAAATGGGGTAAAACTGGCGCAATCACTCTATTTTTCAAAATATTTGTCATTTTAAGAATAATTAGTGTCACATTGAAGTTATGGTACAGGAAATTCTCCATAATTCTTGGTCGTACAAAACCTGATTGCCTAATTTTTTAATTGAGATTCATGACATTCTGGAAGATCTATATTAAGAAAAAAATCTAAGTCCTAACCTCCAAATCATTCTTTCATTTAATATTTAACAGCTATTGAGAACCTACCATGTACCCTGGGCATGCAGAGATGAACATAGTCTTTCAAGAAATACAATCCATTGAATACACAAACAGCACAATAAAATAAAAGTGAACATGAATTGGTAATTTGAAGAAAATTGTCTACCTACCTACTAAATCAAGAATAACCTGAGCAAAAAGGATAACAAAAGTATTCTAAGCAGGGCAGATATCTTGTGGGAAAGAACAAAATTATTAAATAGCCTGACAAAACCTGTATCTGTTGTGGTTGGGAAAGGAGTTGAGTGAAATGGCAGAAAATGATGTTTAGGAGAGATTCTTTTTCTTTTATTTCTTTATTATCTTTTTTACAGATAAAAATAAAATGCTTGTTATTGTAAATTCCATAGACTTCATGGATTCTCACAGATTGCTTTAGTTGTCTTTTGTTAAACTCTTGTATCTATAGCCAATCTGTGCTCGCAAGTGATGAACCAGTGTGGTCAGACACAAATGTTGCTTGATATGTATATATATTTATATATATTTTTATATATAATATATATTATATATATATATTAGTTTCAAGTGTACAAAACACTGCAATAGTTATACTTTTTACCCCTCACAAAAGACAACATCCCTCCCCCCGTTCACCACCCCACTCCCCCCCATATCATACTTATCTATTGCAATTCAGTTGACTCCACTCCCACACTCTACTCCACGTCCCGTGACCATATATATGTGTGTGTGTATATATATATATA
>NW_017732507.1:239729-258434 GCF_001890085.2 Hipposideros armiger | reverse complement strand
AACGTCAGCTTCAGGTATACAGTGCAGTGATCAAGCCTCTACACTGTCCATGAAGTGGTCTCCCTAACAAGACATGACCATCTGACACCCTACAAAATATTTAAAACTTTATTAATTATATTCCCCAAACTGTCTTTCATGTCCCTGTGGCAATATTGTAGTTACCAGTTTATGCTGTCTAATCCCTTCCTCTTCTCCCTCATCCCCACCCCTTCCCATCTAGCAGTCATCAGTTTTTCCTCTGTGTCTCTGAGACTATTTCTGTTTACTTTGCTCATTTATTCTGTTCTTTAGATTCCACATATAAGTGAGATCATATGGTATTTGTCTTTCTCCAACTGACTTATTTTGCTTAACTTAATGTTCTCTAGGTCCATCCATATTGTTGAAATGGTACGATTTCATTCTTCTCTATAGCAGAGTAATACTCCATTGTATAAATGTACCACAGTTTCTTAATCCAGTCATCTACCGATGGGCATTTCGGTTGTTTCCAAGTCTTGGCTATTGTGAATAGCGCTGCAGTAAACATAGGGGTGCATATATTTTTTTGAATTAGTGTCTTGGGTTACTCATGATAGATACCTAAGAGTGGAATTGCTGGGTCATAAGGTAGTTCCATTTCCAGTTTTTTGAGATACCTTCGTACTGATTTCCATAATGGCTGCACCAATCTGCAGTCCCAACAGTGCACCAGGGTTCCCTTTTCTCCACAACCTCGCCATCACTTATTGCTTGTTGATCTATTCCCTATTCTGTACTCCACATCCCGTGACTATGGAAGAGATTCTTTTATACAATGTTTAACCAGTATCCTTAGCAGAGCCATTGAAACAGGGGAGTGGCATGGTAGAATTTGTGGCACTTTGGCACAAATTTGAGTGATGAAAATGGAATGGTGTTAGTATCAGTAGAAGGGTGTGATCAGACTAAAAGCTGTAAACGTTTGACAATATACATTTCTCAGAATTAATTCTGCACAAGGCAAGGTAAGATCGAGGTTGAAATCACGGACCCCAGACCCTGATCTGTTCGCTTTGCTGGGTCCCAGCAAACTGTGTGTCCAGTTTGTGTGATCACTGGACAAGTCATTTTTTTTTAATTCTCTCTGTATCTTAGGCTGTATAAAATGGTAATAACAATAGTATCTCTTAGAGTTAATGTGTGGAATCAACATATGTAAAAGAGTGCAATATCTCAATAAATGTTAACAGTTTCATTTGTCTTGTGAAAGCCCTCGAATTCTCCACTTTCAAGGTGTTCTGGTCATGTCTTTCCTTACAGTGAATTCCACTTTTATTGTCAGGGAGCTCTCTACACTGTCATGCTGCTTCCTTTATATTCTTTTTCTTCTCTTTCTTAGAAACCTTCTTGTAATCATGTGGTTAGTATTTTGTCCTTTAATCTTCCATCCCATGAAAAAGTCCGGTACTGCTTTTTTTTTTTTTTCATCTGACGTAAATGTTTGGAGGAAAGTTTGGTGAAAGCCAGACTGGGTTAGCTGAAACCAAATTAAGTGGACAAGGTCACTGATCCTTGTTTCAGACAATAAAAGAATTTTAAAAACCAATGAGGAAGGGAGGCAGAGGGTTCTGATTCTAAGGACCAAAATAGTGTCAAATCTTAGCCCACACAATTTTAGCGGAAGGATGAATTTGTTCATGTCCTTTTTATCTCGGCTCCAGTCCACAGGGGAACATTTAGATTGGGGGAAAAGTGAATAAGATCTTTAACCATTTACTTATTCAGACAAAAATATTGAGTGCCTAATTATTATTATTTTTTTTGGCTCCGTCTTTGGTACTGAGGACACAAATAAACCTGGCACCGGTTTTTTCTTGAGATGTATAGCTAGTGGGAAAAACAAATAAGAATCAGACAATGACAGATCAGTGTTGTAAATGCTGAGATGGGGCACATTCTCTGTTGTGGAGGCTCAGATGACAGCCACCTGACACAGTGGCATTTTCTAGAGGGAACATCTGTTGCTGAGGTAGAGCTGTTCCATCTCTACCCTTTCTGTGCGTTGTGTTGAGTGGGCAAGGACACTGTTAAGTACAGTTTGCTCCTGATTAAATACAGAGCTGAAGGGCAGCCTTTAAGTCACTCCCCGGCACAGCCTTTGGAAGGCTGAGATAAATGATAGCAATAAATAGAAAGCTTTGACACTTGTCCACGGCTTCAGTTTCACAAAGTCCTGGCTTCTCATTACAGACACTGAGATACTCAAATTTCCAATCGGAGCCCAAATAGGATAGTGTAGGGAAAGAATAAGAAGCAAAAGCAGTGTGTCTGTATATCATTAAACCAGAATGTTAATATACTGAAGTTATTGTGAATATAAGGAGCCATTACAGGGGAAATGTCGTTATGGTCAGCTATTTTAACAAAACTGTTTTCTGTCTCTTAGATTAATTATCTTTTACAGTTCCATTGAGATTCTACTCCTTTATTTTTTACTAGTTTCTTACAGAAGGGAAAACATGAGAAAGAATTTCATGACAAAAAATTTAGCTTCCATTAAAAACATACAAAGATAGAATTCTGCTTTCATGATAGTAATAGCTCCTTTTGTTATTTGTCAGATTCTGTGTGATGATCTGTATTATCCCTTCTAATAAACACAACAATCTCAACCATCTATTTTGGAAACAAAAGTTGTAAATATAGAAGAATATCAACAAACAGATCTCTGAGCAGACAAAAATCGATGTTAAAATATGAGCCAAATTTATGTCATTTGTTTTAGGAAAAAGTAGTCCTTCCTTGTGGAAATTCTGTGTTTTATATCTACATTTTAAATTATTGTATCTATCTTGAGACGTTTGTTCCCTGATATGCTCTTTGGCTGAAATTCTGGAGACCTGTTTTGTAAATGTCACTTTCCTCCTAGAGGTGAGGGGCAGTCTATTCTTGAATTAATTTTGCACAAAAGTATGTTAGTTTTAACTCAGTCTTTCTGAGATGCTGGTCATATAGAATATGGGGCATCAAACTAAGCAATAGCATTCATCATCCCGTAGCCTACCCCTGTAAATCTAAGGCCATAAGGAGGACTAACATTACTTTTGTCCAATAACTTCTCATTCCACTAATTTAACTCTAGTTAAGAAAAAAGAAAGTATTCTCATTTCAAACCTTTTTTCTAAGAAATTGTGTAACAACATGGATGGATCTTGAGATTATTACGCTAAGCCAAATAAGTCAAACAGAAAAAATTGAGAACCATATGACTTCACTTACATGTGAGATATAAAACTGAAAGCAACAAACGAACAAAACAAACACGCAAAAAGTCATAGACACAGACAACATTTTAGTGGTTATGAGAAGGGGAAGGAGGAAGAGGGTCGTAGAAGAGGGTAAAGGGGATCAAATATATGGTGATGGAAGGAGAACTGACTCTGGGAGGTGAACACACAATGTAATATATAGATGATGTATTATACAAATGTATACTAAAAACTACATAATTTTACTAACCAATGTCACCCCAATAAATTTAATCAATCAATAAATAAAATGAATTGTGTATGGTAACAAAGCAAAACTAACTGAAAAAAATCATAACCAATTGTATGTGTATAATTTTCCAATGTTGCATGTCCTTTATAGGCAAGTAATAAATACCTGTTGGGAAAAAAAAGAAGATTATTAAATTGATTTGCCACTTCTATTAAAAACAAGATACTGGAGCAAATAAGCTTTCACATCTTCATACGATATGCAACTTCATGAAAATAAGATATGTAACTATTTTTAAATAAAATTTTATATCATAAAGAAAATTAGAATAATATAGTAAATACACATATCCTGGGATTGAAAATTTCTCACATGCTGTCATATTTACAATATATTTTAAATTAATAAGTGTAAGTATTACAGGTAAAGTTGAATGATCTTTAGTTCCCACCCCTAGGACCATTACTCACCTCCCTCTAATGGAGATAGCACTCTATACCTTGCTTTTTTCTCCACTTAAATAAAAATTTATTTATTTTTCTTTTTAAATATTAATCCACTTTCAATATATGGTTCTAGCTCAGTATTTTATTTATAATATAGAATTTTCATCTCATAAATATTTCTCATTTTATTTATCCATTTTTTTTATGGAGGGCATGTTGGCTGACGTGGTTATTTTCTGCATTCTGAATTCTGCTAAAAGCAAATTTCTCTGCATTTATGAAAATGTTTTCTAGCGAATTACTGGGACAGAATTATTGGGTTGATATATGTACATTTGCAATTTTACTAAGTACTGCCCAAATGTGCTCTAAAATATTTTTTTACTGATTTACATCCTCATCAGAGAGGCATGAGAGCTCCCGTTCCCCAGTCTCATCAGAACTTTTTATTACCAGATTTTGTTGTTTTTTCAATCTGATGGGTGAATAAGGGTAACTCTGTAAGTCTATATATTTCAATAATTTTAAACAACTAAAAGAAATATTAAAACATAAAATAATTTCCTTCATTAATGAAATAATTTGAATACGTTAGAGAGGACCCATGTAAAAATATATCCTCGTAAGGATGGAATCTGTTTTTTGCCAGAGAACTTTCATTTTTCTGCTACTTTAGACTCTTTTGTAAATACATATTGCTGAATAAATAAAACATTAGGATGCAAATTTTCTACTTGAAGTACCCCTGAACAAATAAAGACCAGATTAACTGTAAACTTTGGTAACGTTAGTTTAAATTTATAAATTTGTTGTTTATAATTAAGAAATAAGTATACTGGATAGCCCTACTGAAACATGCTCCCTTTGCAATAAAACGTTCCTAAAATAATTAGAACAGTGTAATAATGTCACAAAAATGGCAGTAGTGATCAGGAGAAAAGATGAGATGCCTAAAATAGATTGAATTATATATAAAATTTTAATAGAATAAAATAAGCATTAAAAGCTTTGCATACATTTTATACTTAATAGCATTGTGAGAACTACTAGTTTCTCTATGCTTATTATCTTGCATTTCCCTCATGCACCCTAAATGCCAACTATATTAAATTCTGACTTTTGCAAACCTCCCAAGAACTTTAATAACTCAGTACCATTGTGCACATTAGACTTGCCTGTGTGGTAGGAACTACTAAGCATTTTCTTCTCTTCTCTGGCACTTAGACGCTATTTCCAATCTTTCTACTATTTGAATATGCCCTCTAACTGGTTTTCAGACAACAGAAGGTGAGCCAAGGAGACATGCCATTTCTAGGTCTCACTCATAAATTGGGACTTATGTGGCCTCCATGTGTATTCCTTTTGATCTGACTGGAAACATCAAGTTCTCTCTTGTAAGATATCTAAGTGACACACTTTGATGGCTACCACAAATACACTTGTATAAAATCATCTTCAAACTATCCAAAAATCAGTAAGACATTTAGCTAATTGCACTGAATGAATATAGCATTGGACACTGTTGTCTACTCAATTTCCATTTGCCTCTTTGTTTCTTACTTACTATACCCCTCAAATCACATGACCACACCTCTAGTTCCACAGGTGAATTCCCAAGTGAAAGCCCCAACCAAACGGCAAAACCGGAATGAAATAGTTGCATAATTGAAAAATAAATGTCTGTTTAATTTGAGCCATTGTGCAGTTTGAGATACATCTTATTTTAGCTCTCATCGCCCTAACTAATACAGTGTGAAAGTCCATCCCTCCATGTTCCAATTAGGGAATGCAATTTAATAGGAAGTTCCTGAGAGCCTGTGTTAAATTCCACAAGCAGGAATATTCAGTATCTTCCTTCAGTGAGTTTTCAAATGCTGTTCATACCTCTTTTAGAGCACTTTCCATTTTGCATTATTGTTAGGTATTTATCTGCCTATATCTCCTTTTAAACCTATGAGTACTTGAGAGGAGTAAACTTTTTTTCTATTAGTTTTTATATCCATGCTGCCATATAATAAATACAATACGTAGATACAATCAATATATAATAGATACAATAAAATAAATAAAGATCAGTATAGATGAAAATACCTTATAAAATATATCACACTGTGGGATGGATTAAATTATTAAATGCCATGTCATCTTGGGTGTTCCAAGAAACAGAACCAGACATGTAAGACATTTACTGTGGATAAGTCCTGGTAAAGGATGAATGATAAAGGATAAAGAAGGAAGGGCAGGAGTAGGCAGGAAGAAACTTCAGACCCCAGTGCACATCAGATACCTGTGAAAGGCGAGCGGGAAGAAAGGATTGGGTAGGAAGAGTCTCATACTCTACTGGAATTTCTGAAAAGATTTCAGCTAGGCCACTGGTGCCACTAAGCAAAAGTTGCCTGCTGGAAAATTCTAACCTTAGGCAGGAGTGATACAACACTAGTACCTCCAGCATGTTAGCTCAGTAATGGAGTTGGAACAGCCTGAGGGGAGTGACAGTGGATTCAAAGGGGTGGCAGTAGGATTGTTATTACAGTAAGCTGCGTTCTCACAGTAGATTCTCTAGGAGATCTGAGTGACACACACTTTCATAACAACCACAAAATTATAAAATTAAATTTTGGAATTAGGAAAAAAAGTAATAGGTAATTTACCTATGAGTGGTTTATATTAGACATCGTTTGTTGCCTACTTCTTTATTTTTACTTCATAAATTGCATAACTCCATTCCTGTCTTTAGAGGAAGATACTATTTTTATTCATCTAGCATGATAATTCTACTTTTTTCACCAGCATATCATATTAGTAAGATGATCGAATTCTGGCAAACGACGTAGAGGAAGTCTGTTGGTGATTTTCTGACAGATTTGCTCTCTCATACTGAATGAGTTGTCCCCTTTCTTTCTGTAAGTGACTGCCTCTGGATGTGACACCTAGAACTGCTAACAGCTTCAGGCAACATGCTAGGGAGGGAAGAGTCAAAATTATCACATAGATGCCAAGCCAGAGACCTGACCTCACACACCTAGTGTTTGCCTGATTGCTAGCAGGAGCTTGGACCTCCTGGACTGGTAGGGAGCTAACATGATTTCTTTATTGTTTAAGCCAGTTTCATTTTTTAGTATCTATTATCTGATACTGAAAGTAACCTACCTGTTCCAATCATGTTTAATTATATGGAAGCTAAAATGTACCAGTGAAGTATACAATAATGCAAATATCACAAACTGGAAATAAAAAATAACAAAATTTCAAAGAGGGCGTATAGGAAAGATGCATATGGATACTTTTCCAACTACTGCAAGTAATCAAAGAAATGGAGTTGTAGAAGTATAGTTTAATTTTGTTAAATTTTTCAAAATATATTCATTATTGGTATAAGGCTTCAGGGAAACTGAATAATTAAATATAATTTTAAAGTAGTTTAAATTAGGGGTATATGGAAAATAAATTTGTAATAGCTATCAAGAGTCTTAAAATGATTATAAATCTTATTAAATCCAATTACTTAAATAGATATTCAAGGAAATAATTATAAAATAAAATAACATCCCTATAATGATGATCATTGTGACTTTTTTAATGATGAGGTAATATTTAGATACAGCATCATTACCCAATATTGATAAATAAGTAATTAAAGATGTTATTCAGCTAGAGTAATTGTTTCCTATTTAAGACCCACTGACGTGAGTTACATGGAACACTTGTTACAAATACAGATTCCTGATCCCGTTTCAGACTTACTTAATTAAAATCTCTTGGAAAGTTGCCAAGAATCTACATGTTTAAATATTATCTTAGGTAATTCGAATGATCAAGCACCAGGAGGGAAATGATACTCACTTTTAAATTTTAACTATGAAGACCATATACAAGCATCAAAAAATGTGTGTCATTGTACTAAGAGAAAAATATAGAATGATAGGAAATATATTGTGTGTATTATGATTACACATATCTACAACTACAACTTGTAAATATATGGATAAATTCAGGTTGAAAAAAATTTTTAAATGGGTACACATTTTTTTTTCAATTTTTTCTTAATTTTACAATATCATGTTAACACTTTTTTTAAAGCAGGAAATGACTAAATAGTATCACAACCTGATACATACATACATATATATATATATATATATATATATGAAAATGTAAATATATATTTACTCAAATTAGATTTGGCTATAAAAGTCTCTACATACTACACTAAGTTTTACTCAATATTATATACACAGTTCTGATCCTTAGATTTCAAAAATGAGCATAACTGTCTGAATGGAAAAAAGCATTAAAAGGGTATGACTAAGTCTGCTAAAAATAGCAACTAATGAAATGTTCATCTATTATGGAAGAGAATAATACAAATCGTGAAGTTGAAACTGTCATCTACTCACAAGCCATGAAAGTGTTGCAGTGTTGATAAACTAGAAAATAAAATATTTGCTACCTTTGGATTATTTTCAATCGTGATAAGACATTACAGAAAGAACCCATAATACTTGGCACTTATATTTTTTAAAAACTCCTTAAATGTATGTTGTTGATTTTTTTTCTGTAAGCTGGATTTTACAAAGAATCAATCAAGAAATTCTTCCTGTCATTTCCTGGTGATCTAGTTATAATCTCTTTGTGGATTTGTCAACATTACTACTGATGGTTGGGCTTGTCTTAATAATCATTTCTTAATATCTATTGTCGGGTTGTAAGTATTCCTTTGTTTTAAGAAAGTGATACTTGACCAAAAGCAGCAGAAACAGGTAACAGTCATATCCTCATTTTAAATTTTCACTGATACCAGAAATTACTTCAGAAAAAAAAATGGTAAAATAAGTTATAGTTATTGTAAATGGAACATTCCCGGTATATTTTAATTTTTAATATCCAGTCAACATTCCTTTAAAAGTCATTTCCGTAGTTTTAAAATTGTACTAAAAGATATTGTACATCTGAATTACTACCATTTAAAAAACCTAAGATAGGGCCGGCCAAGTGGCGCGATGGTTAAGAGCTGGCTTGGGACGTCAGAGGGCCCCGGTTCGGATCCCACATATGAGGGCCAGTGACACTGCCCTCCACAGCTAAGATGCTGAACAACAGTTCAACCTGGAGCTGGGCTGCCGTGAGTCGCTGGCGACCTCGTAGGCTGCAGCTTCTGTGGCAGTGGGTTGCCAGGGGCTATTGTGTGTAGCCAGCAGCCAGCGTGAGCGGCCAGCCGCCGCGGTGAGTGGCCGTCCAGAAGCCGGCGACTGATCTGCCTCACCCGGGAAGAGCGCAATGATGGTGCCAACTTGGACCAGTGAAGCAACGTCCTCCACAACTAGACTGAAGAACAAAAGGACAGCAACTTGTCTGTTCCCCTTCCCCCAATTCCCCAGCACTGTTCCCATCCCCCCAATTCCCCAATAAAAATCTTAAAAAAAAACCCAAAACTTAAGATATATATGTATATATTGTTACTTAATATCTGTTATTTTATTTTCCATTCTGTAGAATTCAAATAATATCAACATTAATGAAATAATATATAGATTTCTTCTCCCCAACCTTTATTTCTTTCATGTGAATTTAAGTGAGGAATATAGTATCTTTAAAGACTAGCGCAGTGACAACTTCTTTCCCCAAATTTTATCATTCTTATAAAAGCCAAGGAAAAGGGTTATATCAAGAGTGCTTGAGACTACACAGTGGCACTTACACCTGCTCGTTACAGTTCCAGTGTTTTCACAGAGAGAGCAGATATTATCCACGTCTGTCAATGAGAAAATATAGGCTCAATAAATTAAATGATTTGCACAAACTCACATTGGTTACAAAGCTAGATCCTAATCCTTGCCCTGCCCTGTATAAGCTGTATAACTATGGACAATTCCATTTCTTGATCTTTGAAACAATTGATTGGTACCATATACAGCACAGGGCTCTGTGAAGAAAAAATGAAGTGATGCATTTGAAAATAGTTGAAAGACAAAAAATATGATACAAACATTCTAATCAACCTAAATTTCTTTAAATAATAGTAAGTAGACATCACATTACAAACATTACATAAGAAAACAGCCATAACATATCAGTTCTGCCTCCTATGGAGTCACAAGGACCACAAAGTATAGAAATCACTAGTAGCACCAAAACTGCTGGAAGTACCAGTCAGGTATCACCAGTTGCTTAACATTTTGATAGGTAGAGGAGTGCTGTGTATTATTCCATGAGCTATGTTTCAGTATTGATGTTGAATAATTTTTTGTTTTGCTTTGTTTTTTTTTTATAATTAAAATTATTGGTGTGACAGTGGTTAGTAAAGTTACATAGGTTTCAAGTGTACAATTCTGTAATACATCATCTATATATCACATTACGTGTTCACCACCCAGAGTCAGTTCTCCTTCCATCACCATATAGTTGACCCCGTTTACCCTCATCTACCACCCCCCCTTCCCCTCTGGTAACCACTAAACTGTTGTCTGTGTCTATGAGTTTTAGTTTCTTTGTTTGCCTTGTTCCTTTGGTGCTTTCAGTTTTATATCCCACATATGAGTTACTTGAGATTATTTTCTTCCTTTGTAGGTATTCATATTTGAATCCTTGAGGAAATAGGTTTTGCTTAAATAATTCTTAGCTGTAACAATGTCCTTGGTTAAAATTAATGCAACTCCTGTGTGTTTATCATTTTATTAAACCCTACAATTATTGTTTGGAAATTTCTCAAAGGCTCTTAGAAAGCAACTTGGTGTGCTTAACAGAAAATCTTTTTTAAATACTTTGTTAAATGTTAAAAAAATATATTTGTGTAGAACACTAGTGAAGAATGATTTGAAATGGTTGAACTATAAAGTACTGACATATGAAACAACAGAAATTTCTAATGACCTTAACCTCAAATGATAAAAATTGAAACTTTGTAATAAATTTCTCCAAAGTATTATAATAGTACCTCAACAATGTACTCAGTATTTGAGCTCTATGGAGTTCTTTGTAACATACCAGATTAATTCAAGTTAACTACCAAAATCTCTTGAAATGGCTCAGTATCACATTCTCTTAGCTAGAGGAAGGTGTAACAGAGCTGGAATACCACATACTAGGTAAAATAACAGAGAAGAATTATGTCCCCCTGCATTAGTCATCTTTGAATACAGTCTCCTACCCTATTTCTACAACTGTTCTTTCTTCATAAGCTCTGGGCAGCCTCACTCTTTACCCCTTCATTTCTTCAATGCTCAGTAGATCAGATCTTCATTAATATATGTTTGATTATTGCAATAACTACTGAATGATTTATTTTCAGTCTCATATTTTATAATCCATTATGTAATCTAGTATTCAATTTTTCTAAGGTATAGCCCTTTTCCCCCAAACATCTTCCAGGCTCAAAATTACTCAATATCTCCTTAAAATATCCATAAATATATTTATTGAATAAATATTTATTAAGCACTTCTATATACTAAATAATGGGCTAGGGAATTAACAGCAAAATAAACACAACCCCTATCCTAATGGATTATATTCTGAGTAAGATGTAGAAGAGAATGTTGGGAATGGAAAATGAAGTAAACAGACAAAAACAGAGTAATTTAAAATTATAGCTGGTGTTATAAAGGAAAACAATGCTAAAATGCAGAATAATAGAAGTTCTACTTTACAGAGAGTAGTCAATGAAGACCTCTTAGAGAAAAAGATCTTTAAAATGAGACTGAAAGTTATTGGAAAAAAATATTTGCAAACATCTGGAAGGCTGAAAGAGTTTGTCATGTTTAGGAAACTAAAAGAAAACCAGTGTTGCTGAAGCATCGTAAGCAAAGGGAATGTGAAATGAAATCAGACTGTACATTCAGATAGGGGCAGAAAATGCAAGCCTTTGTAGAACATCTAAGTTTTAGATTCTATACTAACCATATTTTTTTCTTTTTTTATTAAATTTATTGGGGTGACAATGGTTAGTAAAATTACATAGGTTTCAAGTGCACAATTCTATAACACATCATCTATATATCACATTGTGTGCTCATCCCCCAGAGTCAGTTCTCCTTCCATCACCATATATTCGACCCCCTTTATCCACTTCTACCACCCTCCCCTCTCCCCTTACCCTCTGGTAACCACTAAACTGTTGTCTGTGTCTATGAATTTTTGTTTCTATGTTTGTCTTGTTCCTTTGGTGTTTTCAGTTATAGCCCACATATGAGTAAAGTCATGTGGTTCTCGACTTCGGTCTGACTTATTTCACTTAGCATAATAATCTCAAGATCCATCCATATTGCAGCAGAAGAAAGGAAATAATAAAAATTAGAACAGAAATAAATGAAACAGAAAACAGAAAGACAATAGAAAAAACTTAATGCATCACAGAGCTGGTTCTAAACATAATTTAAGCAACAACTCTTTAATGTGGAATTCAGAGCCCTTAAAATATGACCACAACTACATTTTATGCCATATTTATTCCCCTGCTTTCTAGGTAATCTAAGCTCCCTTCTATTCCTCAATATGATTTGCACTTTCTCTTCTCTAAAATGTTGGCTGATGTGGTTTCCTCTACTTGTTATAACTTTGTTATCTTAATTCTGCCTTCCAGTGGCGACATTCATCAAAGTCTGGGACAAATTTCACCTCCTCAGCATTCTAACCAGAGCACCTGTCTCTCATCTTCTGGTTTGTTTGTTTTTCCTTCCTTCCCTCTCTCCCTCCCTTCTTTCCTTCTTTCCTATTTTTATTGTTTAAAGCCTTTTTTACAACTATAAAATATTCATATCAGGCACAATAATAAAGAAAACTATGTTTTCACCAAGCTTTAGAATTTACAAAAAGTAATTTGCATGTGTGTTCCAGCCAGGTGGTCTATTAACCAGATTTTAGAGCTGAAGAAAACAAAGGCACATGAGTTAAGGGAACTGTTGACGTATGTCCGGCTATAAATTGTGGAGCTATTATTTAATTCCCGATACTCTGATGGTGAAGCCTATACTTTTAATAACTGCCTTGTGTACATAACACTTCTGCTTTGCATTTTAGTTATACATGCCTAACTTGTACTGTTTCAGTAGGTCCTTGAAATGGGAGATCAAATCTTATTTGTCTTTTTTTTTTCCCCTTCTCAGATTTAGCAGAGTATCTGTCCCATGTCGGGCACTCAGATATTTGCTTAATTAGATGAAATAGTTCATTGTCTTTCATGAATGCAACAGGTGCCAACACACATCAAAGAGCAACCATATCTATTCAGACCATATCCAAACATCAATGATGTATGCTCAGAAGGCACTTATCTTTCCCTAACCAGCTCCATTTACTTACTCATTTTCTTTCTCATAAGAATTTCATCAGCATCTTCATGCTTTCATTCTACTTAGTTTTCTTTTTACTTAAATGTCCTCCTTTTTCTAAGGAAAATGAAGGCAACTAATTATAAACTCAGTCAGCTGCCCAACCACATTTAGAAATGTGCCTGCATCTGAATGTATTGATAATTCCTTCTCTTCTGTTTCAGTTCTTTCTCCTCTAGTCCAAGGATAATCTGTCCACATGTGCACTGATTCCTATATCCTTTTGTCCCTCCATGACCTTCTTCCATCAATGTCACCAACTCTCATAAATATATTCAGCTTCTCTCTCTCTACTGATTTCTTCCCTTTGTTTACCTTTATGTCTAATATAATCACATACTAAAACGACTTTCCCTAAATCTTACCTTATATTCAGCTAAACATTCAAGTATTTGAAGCATTACTCATATTACCTTATTTTTCTTCTTGTGGTAGATTCATTTAACTTATCCCTGTAATGCTTTACTTTTTTTTTTCTCAAAAACATAGGACGTTGTCAAGAAATATATTTAGCCAAGATGTCACCTGGCTGCCATCTATTCCAGGTCAATAAAGCCAAGGTGAAAGGAGCCAAAGGACTCTTAGTGAAGTCAGGCGTGATCAACACTACAAACGTTAAGTGGAGGGAAAAAATGACGGAATCAAAATGCAGTCAGCCTAGATTGCTAGAGGCCCTGGAACTATGAGAGCGACGGATGGCTTTGCAGATTGCAGAAATCATCAAATCTTTCATGTGTGTCACTAGTTATCCTTGAGCCTGAAATGGTACCTATCTGTAAACAAAATCAATGTTGAAAAGTTTTTATTGTTTTAGAAATTTGTCATATGTGGCTTTAATTAGGAAACTGATTTGATAAAATGCTCCTTTGTGATTTACCCAAATAACAAAAGAAGATCAATATGTTTTGAGACATAGGTACTTGGGGAAGCAAATTTAATCATGTATAGACTATTTTTTATCTATATTGACCCAATTTCCATGTCTGTTTAGTGTGTAGCTCTTAACAAAGGTGGCATAATACATAATTTTGCTACCATGGTCTTCTAGACATATATAATGTTTATACAGAACATTGAAAAGAGAAGTAAATCATGCACAACTTTTCGCCAAGAAACAATTATTGTTCACATAGGGATCTGCAGCCTTTTTTTCTCGTTCTAAGTATATGTTTTTAAACACTTAAAGCTCATCCTATTGCAAATTTTGCACTTGGATTTTATTTTTTCTACTTAGTCTAAATATTTTACTTTAAGCAATTTTTCCCTTAATCTAAACATCACAAATTTTCCATAAGCATCATTTTCAATGACTGAAGAATTGCACATTCACCAGTCTTCCTTAACAATTATTGCATTAATGCTCATTTAGAATGCCTCCTATCTGTATTTTAAAATAATAAACATTGCACTGTAGAACATGATGTTTGATTCTATATTTAATATCATTTCCTTAAGTATTGACTCACAGACATGGGACAATGAAGTCCCACTGATATTTAAATTTTGACCATTTTAACTTTTGATGCATTGGTTTCTACTTATCCCAAGAGGAAACTCACCATCAGTGTATCAAAAAACCTGTCTCTTTGCCAAACTGAACATTGCCATTAAAGAACCATCTTCACTGAAAATTTAATTCTTTATTGGTATTTCATTGATCATTAAAATGGCTAGGAAATTTGACAGTTTCATTCATCATTGCCATTTCAGATTATTAACTGTGTTACTATTTTAAGACACCTCCTTTAGAATAATTGGAATAGTTTTGTTCTCCGTGGTAGCCCTTGGTCTATTACAGTGCCTTGTTCAGTACATACTAATCAATAAATGTTTTGCATGATTTAAGAATGAATTGATTAACAAATAAAGGGATGAATAAATAAATGCAGCTATAGTGTGGTTGGAAAAAGCATGAGAATTTTTTAATCCTTGTGCAAACACAGTTTCACACATGGCTGGCGCTAGAATATTTCAAGACAATATCAAGGCTATATTTTTTTCTAAGGAAGACATTTCCTTGTCCACCTGATGATATTTTTCATCACTTGACAAGAAATGGCAAAAGCCCCCTAAAAACATCAGTAACTCTCCCCTAATTCCTAGCACCCTTTGTTGTCTTCTTTTGAGATGTTGACACCTTGAGACTCTTAGTATCTGATGGTAAACACTTAAGGATCCTGGAACAAAACATCTCAAGAGTGTGGCTCAGATCTCCTATCCAGCATCAAGTTATGTATTGAATACCAACAAATATATAAATCTTATGGATCATAAGGAAAATAAAAACGTAAAAATGTATAAGATGATAAAAGATACAGGTTATTACTTGATGTCCAGTTAATAAATTATTTGGAATGAGGTTGCTATACAGTTCTTTCTCCATAAGGTTTTTAGACACGCTGTAGTGAAAGCTCTGCGCGTTTGTTCTTTCAGCCTTCCTCATTTTTGCAATAAGCAATATCACCGCCCTCTGATTTTTCTTAGTGTGGCTGGGTTCAGAGTCAGAAATGATCATCTAGGCTGCAGGAGTATCAGAATCAAGGTAAACTCATGACTGCCATGGCTAGTTACATGAGAAAAGGACATCTGCTTTTGAGCAAATGCACTGTCCTTTGGTCTGTCCTTGACCAAAGAGAACAAATTAGGAAACAATAGGCGAGCAGAATAATTGCAAGAGTAATACCTTTGTTTCAGTTAGCTATGTGATACCAAGCTGGTGTGGCCTAGAAAAAACTCTATTATACAAGGGTGACCTGGGACATGTAAAATATTATGTTTTCCCTGAGTTAGTCAGGTGTCCTAGGAGGCAAACACGATGACAAGATTAAACACGATAAAAAATTATGAGAGGAAATCCCTTTGAGAGAAGAAAGGGAGGGGTCCTGACAGGCTGAGAGAGCCATCAGAATACAGTGCACTGCAGGCATGACTGGCTAAAGGAAGAAAGAAAAAGGAAAGTGGGCTGGAAGCATCTGAGACTGCAGTGCAGTTGTAAAGAAAGTTCAACAAGGTTTACAGGGGGAGGGGGGAGTGATCTAGAACTAAATCACAGTAGTTCTGTCTCTCCCAGAAATGGACTTGTAGTATCCTTGCTTGTTCTCAGTCATTGGCTGAGACAGGCACACAGAAAGCAGGAATGTGGAGATAAATTCCGGAGCACAGCAGCTGGGGCCATGGGTCAATTATGCTTTCTGCAGTGAGAGATGTTAGAGGCGTATTATCATGGCAGCCACATACCCTAAGGTGTGGTCTTTGCCAGATGACTAATTGTTTTCTGTAGAACAGGAATGAGCAATGACAGAGCAATAAACTCTCCTCTCAAACCAAAACCCAAAAATGCTATAACCATCAATCCATTTCTGATTGTGCATTAGTAAGCATCCTGCAATAATACCTTTCAGTTCTGGTCAGGAAGACACTGCTCCTGATTTAAATTTCTTCAAAGTTAAAAAATAAATCACACACAAATAGCTTTGCAACCTGTTTACTAGAGAAAACATTTGTTGTATACCAATACATTATGCAACTCCAGTTTTCCCAAATATCTTGACACAGATAACATAGCAAAACAATTTATCTTATCATTTTCACAACAGAATGTTTCCACTTCTTCCCCACCTCTACACAGTTTAAACAAATTCATTGTAAAGACTGACATTCTGAAACCATTTGTTAGAATGAGTTTTGGTTTTATTTTAATTCACCTGAAAGACCAAATTTGAATAGCAGATACAGATACCATATACACAGACAGAACCATTTTACACTCTAATGAGCACATTTTACTAGGAAAATACCACACATTTTCGTGTCCCTAGAGCATATTTAAGATCTAGTCATTGATTATTTCAGCAAAGGTCAGTGCTATATTTCAGCCAATTTTCTGTTTCCTTGTTATGAGCCTGGGGTACTTGTTATAGGCTGACAAAAAACAGAGTTGAGAGAAACATATTTATATTTTTATTGTAAAAGAGTGTGTCATATTAAAGCAGCATATAGTCCATGTCTTCTCTTGTTCTTAGTAAATTCAGAGACCAAATAACATGCAGTATGTTCCATTTTTCCTGCTAAAAATAATTGGCTTTCAATTGTGATGGTACACAAAGGGCATAGTTGAGTATAATGGAATTTAATAAAGACTTAATTATGGCTCTGCTATGTTCACAGAAAGTCAAAATAATATAATTTTGTGCACATTATGTAAAACAACACATCTAGCAAAAGCTAAAGATTAAAAGTTTTGATTTAGTCTTAGTTAAATACAAAATAACAATAAGCATAAGTGATTTTTATATGGAGGTTTACTGTGAACTGAGTAATGGGATTTCTTTTTCCTTTCCTTCTTTTTTCCTCTATTTAGTCAACCATTTAGTTAGTAATGTTGAAGAACAAATATTTTATGACATCAAATCCTGGGTTATTTTGTAAATATTTCAATATTTCAGATAAAAAGGAACAATTTGACTTTGGGCGATAAACACCCAACGCAGTATACAGATGAAGTATTACAGAATTGTACACTTGAAACCTATATAATTTTATTAACCAACATCACCCCAATAAATTTAATTTAAAAAAGAAATTTGGAGAATATATAGTGTTCTTTGATCATAAGAGTATAATGGACAAAAGTCACTGCAGAGGCTACCCAGTTAGGATAATGTACTTTTGAAATTTTAAAGTTACGTGTGATGTTTGTGTTTGTCATAGTAACAATTCTTTATGTTCACAGCAAGTGTGATAGTAAGATCTACAATGCTTTATTTAATCTCCCAGGAATGAAACCGTCAACTCGCAAGTTTATGATAACTACAAAAATTGTATAAAATGCTTGTTTTAGCAAGTGTATTTGTTCAGTTAAACCACCATAAAATGTATCTCTACTAGGTAATGAAATTGCTCCTTTAAGCTGTAAATTAACTCAACAGCTTTGTGTTAATTAATGCACTACCCTGCCAATAAGCTTAACAACTTGTGCTAACTAACTCTAATCTCGTAGTCTGACTTAAATCTGTAGTCTGTTTCAATAGATTGCCTCTAGCAATTTAGATTGTCTAATTATAAAAAATATAATTAGAAGCCAAAAGGAAACGAAAAATATCTTGATTTAAACTAATCAAGTGGTCAAGGCAAGATAACTGATGTGTAAATATGTTTACATCTGTAATGGAAATGATTGGTTACTGGGTCTTGAAAATTAATGTTAGTCCAGATAGCCCCTGTACCTGGAATATCTTTCTTCTCTACATCTCTATATATGCAAATTCTACCATCTTGCTCACACTTTTCACAAACTTTCTGTTAAATCCCACAGCTAGAAATAATCACTGCTTCATGGACTCAATAATCCATGTATTCCATGGTTATCCCTTAACATCCTTTAAAAAAAATCTATTGAGGTCAACCTTGAAGTACTGCAATATTCTAAAAACTCATTTTCTAAAGAACAACTCCTAACAATTTTTTTT
>NW_017732507.1:236543-237979 GCF_001890085.2 Hipposideros armiger | reverse complement strand
GAAAGACTCATACTTGTGACAACCAGAAAACAATTTTTCTTATCACCATTTCTCCAAATTCCCAAGGGACGTTGCATCCTAGATGGTAGTTTATAGGTAGCAGTTGCTAGCAGTATTGTTTTAAAGGTAGATGCTATGAAGATTTTTACAGACTCAATTGAATCAAAATTACAACAACAACAACAAAAAAAAAAAACCTCATTCTTGGGAGCCAAAGAATATACTGCCTTAATAGAGAAGAGATGATCCGGTATTTGTTGAAACTTGGAATTTAAATTGGGAGTATTATTTCTGTTGTATATCCAAGTTCCAAATTCTAGCCACTTAGAACTGACTTCTAGGCCAAGGACAATCTCAATTGCATTTCTGTAGGCAAAAACTATAATTGAATATATTTCGCATTTGTTTAAGAATAAGTAAAAAATAATAATGGAAATCTGAGGGGAAGAGGAAAGGCAAGATGATCTAGAAAGCACAGACTATTATTTGTGGCAGCGTGATTACCTGTTATTATGTAATTAGCACAATTGTCAGCTGTGCTAATTTTGCCCCAGTATCCATTCTCGCTGGTTTCCTCCCCTGCCAAGATTTTAGATGAACACATGAACACCTAGTTAGAGACATCATTGCCTCCATCTCTCTTGCAGATGTAAAAAGCATGAAGTTGGAAGAAAATAATTATATTTGTGAAGGTTAAAATCCTTTACAAAAAGATGAGAAGATAAAAATATATGTGCTCAGTAATATAGCTCTTGAGTATATAGAGAGAAACTTCATAATTCATGGAGAGGTTCATAGAAGCAGAATAAAGATTGGAGAAAATAATATACCTCTCACTTCTTAAGAGCTCACGTGAACACAAACAAATACAGATAGAGAGTACTCAAATGTTACAATTAATAAACATGTTGAAATATAAGTTAAACTTTATTTTTTCATCACCACCATTGAAATAATTAAAATACTGTAAATATAATGGTCCCATAAATTCCGTGAAGTAGAAATTACATTAGTCATAACTCTGACCAAAAAAAAAAACCCAAAAAGTAGAAATATATTTGCAAAAGCAATAGCAAACAGGCATAAGGAAACCATATTTTAAAAAAGATAGTTCAAGGTAATTCTTCAAATAAACAGAAAATTGAAAGCAAGTCCTGACTATAGATATAAAAGAAAAAGAAAATACCTCAAACTAAAATATTATGAAAATTCATACCTAAAATGCTGTGATCTTTGTTACAGAAAGAGAAGCAATAAAATGAAATGAGAACTTAACTCAAAAATTATAAAAATAATTAAAAGACAGTTCATGGAAATCTACAAGAAGAATTAATGAAGGCAAAAGTATTCTTCCTTCAGGATTTTGACTTGATTCTACATCTCTTAAATTCTCCATTGCAATTATAATAAAATAAAAACTAAGATTAAAATCCTCT
>NW_017732507.1:231623-233773 GCF_001890085.2 Hipposideros armiger | reverse complement strand
TCTGTAGATGTTTTGGATCAAAGCTATTCTGCTGTAGATACACAGACCAAGCTGAAGGTGACTCAGTCGGAGGGAATTCTCTCTTTTCACTTTGAAGAAATTAAAAAGCAGAAGGTTGTGTGTGTCAAGAGCCTGTGACCCAGAGGAGCTGGATTAATATTGTCAATAGCATGTCTGTTTGTGGCAGATGTCAGATTCTATTCCAAGCTCAGATCTGGTGGGGCAGTACATTGCTGCATTTAGTGAAACAGACCCTTATTAGAACTGTAGGCCAGGGGTGCCAACAACTTGGTTAGCAGTGACAGTGGGAACGGAAACAGGCCTCTAGCTCACTTCACAACAGAATGAGAGAATCTTGACTCAGTGGAGTGCAGGTGGGAGAACAGGAAGGGCGGTGTCAGCAGAGACCAGGACTGTGAGCACTGCTATTGACAGGTCAGGATAGGACCATCAGTGAGCCTCCAGTAAAACTGGAGCAGCCATTGGTAACTAGCCTAAGAAGTCTCTTTACATCCCAGGACCTCTGTTTTCCGATCTGTGAGATGAAGATAATGATGATAATAAGTGCTTCATTAGTTTATTATATTAGTAATGAAAAACAATAAGATATGTAAAGCAGCTACAAAAGTGTAAAACAATAAGAGGTTCAATGAAATATTTGTAATGATTATTATTATCTTTACTGTTAAAGATACAAATATAATACACGTATAGGACATGGACATTGTGAATAAATCTTGATGTTACTGTAGNGAGCTATGACTTTGGGAATTTTAAAAAATATTGAAAATGCTCACATTAAGGCAATACTTCTAGAAGAATGACAGACTAGATACACTGGGGCTTTGAGGGCAGAGAAGTCTTTTCACTTAGATCCTACAAAAATGTAGTTTTTGTGTTGTTGCTAGACTCTTAAGTGACAAGAAAAAAGCCATGAACTGAAAAGAGAGTGATGATTTTCAGAGAACGGAGATGGGATCTGTTGGATGGGTTGAAGGGTTGACCTTGTCCCTAAAGCAGGGAAGGCAAAGTACACAGACACCAATGGCAGGGGTAAGTGCCAGATCCTTTGTGGGATATCTTTTCTGTTTGCTTCTGTTCTCCCAATGTCATTGGAAGTAATGTCATCAACAAAGAGATTCAGAGAGGTCGTGGGGATGTTTCCGAGGGAACAGAAGATGTAAAGTTTTTGAGAAAGAGTGAGGAAGAATAAGGATGGACTAGAGAAATATACCATAATTGTTAGGTAGCATTTCAGACACTGCGAATTTATTACAATGATTTTGAAATTAGACTACTGTGCATGGTTATTTGTTTTGCTCCAAACACACGTATAGCTTTTAGTGACCAAGACTTGGATTTAACCAAGGTCAATATTTTGTCACATGAGTGTAAAATGGAGGAAGGGAATTGAGACTATATGCCACAAAGCAATTAGAATAATTAGTCAAAGGATGTAAGCAGATAAGGAAGAAAGCTAGAAATTCATAAGTGTTAGATAAATGCATCTCAGCAAATCACCTTTGTACCTCTAAAATGTGTTTGTGCTGAATCTGTAGATAACACACATTTGAAAGTATTAACTGAGGTGAGAAAATAGCAGCATCCTGAAATAGAAACCCAGTGAGGATTTTGATTCTTTTCTAAAATAAAATGAGGGTTCACAAGGGTTCATTTTTTTTAGTACTTCATAACATCAGTATGTTTTATGTATACTGTTTATAAAGCTTTACATGATTAAAAATTTTAAAAAACAAACTTGCATTCTAACACAATTAATGAGAATATTATGAAACTCATAATTACTCAAAATAACACCTTCTCTCCAAGGCCTTGAATCAAATGAAGTATCATGCCCCTCTGGTCCTGCTCTAAGATACTACATCATTTACTTCGACACAGAACATTTCAGCATCTGATAGTATCACATTTGCTAATCTGTTAACAAGCGTGTTGCTGCCCTCCGTTACTGTGGTGGGAGTGCCTTCAGGCGAGGGACTCTGCCTCATTTGCTGCCACATTTCTATTGCTAATGTCTGACTTGTAAATCTTCACAGTTTTTGATAGATCTATATTAAAACATATTCGCTTAGAGGTAGATATATTTTTAAAAGAGAGGCAGAAAGATATTGATGGTTTTCTAACTGGGT
>NW_017732507.1:226443-229588 GCF_001890085.2 Hipposideros armiger | reverse complement strand
TCACTGGCCCATGTGGGAATCAAACCAGTGACCCTGTTGCTCAGCGTTCGTGCTCTTAACTGAGCCACTCAGCTGGCCCCAAGTTCACCCTTTTCTAATTGTTTATATTTCGTCCCTATTTTTTAAATTGAATGCAGTGAATTTGTACCTTTTTTAAGATTTGAAATGAATAAAATATTTAAGAATAAATGCATAAGCATTTCATTGTAATTCAAGTTTATTTGGAAGTTAAAATATAAAGTTCTTAAGTAACTTGACAACTCCAAGAGTTAAAAATATAAAAAATGAAACGGGAATATAAGGGAAATAATAGAATGGGAAGGCCTGTCATTTTATTAGTAAACCGTATTTTTTTCCCCTGGCAGTACTAATATACTTCAGCACCTAGAAATCATTACCATCTACTGTCTTGATAAATGCATGACTCCCACCCAAGTACTATCACACACCTGAGCCATGTCTGCTATATTTTTGGATAGCACCACAGTTTTAACGGTGTTAACTGAGATGAGAATATAGAAATTTCTTGAAGTAGAAATTAAAAGTAACTTTAATATTTTAATATCACTCTTCCGTATAATGCTATAACAGGTGTCCCTATAGTCAAGATGTAGGTATCCCTATAGCTACTTGATTTACAAATATAACCTATTTGGAAATAAAGAAAAATGCAATTTGGCCCTGGATTTGCCTTTACAAAATGACCTTAGACAAGAACTTTCCATAGTTGAGATTTAGTTGTCACATATGTAAAATGAAGACATTGCATTAAGAGTCTAAGTCACTCCCATCCTCACTCAGCATTCTTTTTTCTAGAATTTTCCCTTAGATTATTCAAGTACTATTTGTCCCCTGGGGAGAAGAAGCATTTGTAGGAATTCCCTAGCTGAGAAAGTCTACATAAATTTAGACAAATTTCTCCATCTTTCTGTCCCTCAATTTTTTCATATATAAAAATATCAATATATATTTTGTTGCAAAATAGTGTCGTGTTTTTCCGACAACCTGATAGTAACAACTTCATAGAGTTGGTGAGAGTTTTGAAGAGCTATATACTGTAAAGTCCTCAGAGAATGTTGGAGAATGATAAAAGTTTCAGAATAACACTCAGAAATTTCCATCACGTTGCTGTGGTGGTCAGTTCCTCCTGCTCCTCCACCCTGGCCCATATTCATTTTCTCCACCCTGCTCTGTGCCTGGGAAGGATGGCTTCCGCAATTGGTCTGATTGTCAGTTGTACAATTTGGTTCAGCCAATGGGAGACAGAAACAAAAGATCAGAAAGTGAGAGGAGAGAAGAGAGAAGCTGCTTCTGGTCTGCTCCTTTGGTGCCATGTGTCTGCCAATTGCTATAATTTCTACCAGAATGCCCCTTCTCCAAGATTTCAGCTCTCACTGGGGTGGAATTACATTTTACCATTACCCTTAAAAAGTGGTGTGAACCTACAGTAGTGTAAACCTAAAAGACCAAAGTGAGAAACAAGCATTTATCTGAAATCCAAAAGAACAGCTATTTGGGAAGCATGGATTCAGGCAGAAACCCAAATAGCATTCTGATTAGGAGGCAAAGGCAAGGGGTATTTAGGAGAACGGGCAGGGGAACAATTAAATGCATAGAAGGAAGGAGTTTCTATAGGTGCAGATAAGCTAACATAGTATGGTAATTCTAAAGACTGTTTTCACTTTTCAGTCTTGTAGTCTGTGTCTTTCTAATTTTGCAATCAGCTGTTTGGAATATAGTGCTGCTTTAGGCTTGTGCCAAAGGTTATTTTGCCCAGTTTCAACATTCCAACGTTTAGAGGAATAAGGCATAGGCAAGGTCCTCTGTGATGGCAGCTCAGACTCCATTTCAGATGGCTCTGTTTGTATTATTTTTTACAGTAATAGCAGTTTCCCACTCTTGTTAGTCTTGGGTGATGCAATATACCTTGTTTGTTCCCTGAAACCTACCCAAAGCCTTCACTGAAGCCTCTTCATTTGAACCATGTGAATTTTGTTTTTTGTCTGAATCCTGAGTATTTTGTTATCATACTGAATTTGTCAGTCAGAAGTTTTTATGAAGCAGTTTACTTAGAAACTATGCTAAGATATATTGTACTCTTTTCACCAGCATTAGAATCAAAAGCTCTGGTTTGATCAGTAGAATTTAAAGAAGAAAATAGTAAGAGAACATTAGTGAAAATCAGGAACAGATTATTAGAAATGAGTAGAGTGACAATGTGCTCATATTATACGTTAAGGACAAACAAGATGATATGAAAATGGTAATTAATTTGCAGACAGAATGACTATGATGGAGATGAAGAAAATAGCTATTGTCTATCCCTGTAAGTGCTTATACGTGTCAGGTAGACATTTTAAATATATGACCCGATTTAATGTTCATCACAACTTGCCTCCTATATAGATGCTCTTTTGAACACCTCATGTAGCTTCTGATAGTCCATTTTGCAAACTTTAAGTATCAGGAATCAGGTGAAGACACAATATGGAAAGAATTAAGAAAGAGAAAGGAAGGCAAGTGTCTTGGAACAGTGATAAAATGTGGAAATTCTGGAAAACAGATGCATTATAATCCTTTTAGTTTTCCTCAATATTAAATTGACTTTTATCAGCCTCACCAGCTGGATAAAAATAGCATCTTGTCCTTTAAAGCCACAAGCATTTCTAAAAGCAAAATCAAATAGTAGTTCCTTTGTTTTCTCATTGAAATTTATTTATTTCTATTTTATTTCATTTTCCCTCCACCCTTTGACCTCCCATATTTTTCTTGTCTGTTGCTGTTGTTTTCTGATTTTTAAAATTTTCTTTAGTTTGTGCTTCTAGAAATTAGTAATATTAAGAAATTAGGAAATTGCTAAGTATACACACACACACACATTTACACTATTTCCTAAAGCACTGGAAACAAAGCTACAGCCAGCTTAAATGGAGGAGCAAGGACCTGGGATGAGCAATGTTGGGATTAAAAGGTATATGAAAAAAGAGAAAATGTGTTTATATTGCTAGGAATCCCATGGGCTAGCCGAGTGGCTCAGTTGGTTAAGAGCACAAGCTCTGAGCAACAGGGTCACTGGTTCGATTCCCACATGGGCCAGTGAGCTGCACCTGAGCTGAGCTGCCACTGAGCTGCCAACAGGTGGCTG
>NW_017732507.1:222622-225103 GCF_001890085.2 Hipposideros armiger | reverse complement strand
ATAAAAGGGACTATATATTAGGAACTAATAATAGTATTAAGATCTCATTTTCTTGAATCTCCTTTCCTTACACTGTGCATAAGTCATACCAAATTATCCCTCTCCCTCAAGCCTAAAGCCTCACGTAGCTATAGTGAGCCCTTTCACATTATATTGACTTTTTTTTCCATAGTTGTTTCTACTTACAAGTGAGGTTCACAGCATCAGGAACATGATTGTTTTTGTACTCATCTGCAAATGCTAGATCTTTATATTTGATTCATGATACATAGTAAATTCTCAGTAAATATCTACTTAATATGGCATTGAATATCACTTAGTTATTTTGAATGACTTGCTACTCCACTGTAACTATTCATCATTGTAACTTACAAAGTATTTTTTTCATAATCCAAAATTAACAGGGATCAGATACATAGTGCTCAACATACAGAATTACCTGACACTCATATACACAAAATAATACTAATCTATTCAGAACTTAAGGTCTTTTACCAATTATTTATCAGTATTCTAATTATAATGATATTATTATAGGTTGTCAGAAAATTTAATGAGAAGGTAAAGATTCAGCGATCTTTCAGACCCCCTGCTAAATTTTGCAGAGTGTATATGAATCCCATTTTTTAATTTCTCATTTATACTAATCAGAAAATATCATCTTTGATTGGTAGCTTTTAATTTTAGTACTTCCCTAGAACTACTCTAGAATTTATTCACATTTAAATCATTGTAACTATCAACTGACACTTTTACTGTGCAACAGAGACTTGAAACCATTTGAAAATTTCCTCCTTATCATACATTACATAGTGTTGATATATTCATTGGTGCTCATGAATATAAGATTTTCCTAATAATTAAAAACTGTATATAATAAAGCATATTTATTTTTAAAATCCTCTTTGGAATTATAAAAAACATGCACATCCTAACATTTCTAATAAGTTATAAGTTATTGTATCTCTATTTATGCGGAATAATTTTTAGTGACTATGTTTTTTTTCAAAACACAAGCAATCTCCAAAATATTGTCTTTTGGCATAATTCTGCATACTCCATCTGTGATGCCCTTGCAAGTAATTTTATCCTATTATAGAGTAAGTTTGGTAAAGAATGTACACTCTGTTAAACTAAACTCTTTCTTATATCAAGGACAGTTGTACTAATCAGCCTAACTCTCTGCCCTCATGTTCAAACATTTCTGAATTCGGTATCTCTTGGACAGTCTTGCAAGACGCAGCATCAGACCCAACTCCGACATTGAGAACAGACCTTGCCTTGTCAGCAGGACTTGACTTAATCCTGAGTTCAAATACTGAATGAAGATAGATACACCAAGTCAATTGGGTTGCTGGTCTTGCCATCACCTTGGTCTGGTTTTCCTAATTGCTTTGCTTCTTTTGAACACTTCTGCCACTGAGGTATCTTTAGTAACTGATTCCTCTCATTGGAATACTGACTCTATTCCCTTTCGAATGGGCTGATGATTTGCTTGCAGTACAGTTCTAGGATCCGGAATTCCACTCAGATCTAGTCCAAGGCCTAGATTGTCATGTCTCCCTGGGATCAACACTGAAAATGTCAGTGTCTGTAGACCAGAGTCTCTCTAGACTTCACTGACACCATTTCCTAGTCCTTCACTGAGACTTTTTCAGGTGCACTTCCTGCCCCATCATTTATGTTTTTGCTGAGTATTAAAATCCCTTCTCACCATGCCTAAATCAATATATTTATTTTGAGTTTCCTTGTTATCAAAATATTTTAGGAGCAGAAATAGTAGATAGCTAACGAGCAGGATGAGGAGAAAGGGGAAATAGCAAAGTGCCAAGAAGCAGAGAGTTTATGAGGCCTTGCAGGTTGAACAGTAATTCTGGACAATTTTCTTTTCCATTGCACTTCACTAATAGGATTTTTAAATTAGCTTTTCTTGCACCAAGTTGGAAGGCACTAAAGTTGTCTTGCTGCCTCTTGACTTTGCCTCATCTTTTTCAATCCTTAGATGGCTCTTTGTACAAATGCCAGTTTGTTGATATGACAACTAACCCCCTCAGTGAGCTTGCCCACATTCCTTTTTTCCTCCTGACCTGCCACTGCCTTCAAACGCTTTTTACTGTTCAGAAATTCCAAATTCCCTTCACATATCATTTGATTACATCCTGTGATGTGCTGTGTCCAGCTCCTACCACCTCATAAGAGCTGACCATTAAGTGTTCAGTAATGTTGCTAATAATTATTAATTAATTTGGCAGCTTCACATTAGCTACGATGGGAGTATACACTATTGAAATCAGCAAACATTACAGATCAGGGCTTCTTTTTACCTCAGTCAGATGAGAAGCACTGACAGCAGCTATACTTCAGATATTAATATCCCAAAGGTTGTTTGGATATCCATGCTCTTCCACTACAGAGTAGAGATAGAAATGGATGGAAGAGACAGGGCTGTAAGGCTAATCTTTCTTAGTGTGTATCAAGATA
>NW_017732507.1:221471-222168 GCF_001890085.2 Hipposideros armiger | reverse complement strand
TGAAGATTGTAAACCTTACATCAGGAGTAATTTTATGCTCTTATTTTAATGTGGTGACTTGATTTTTTTTTTTGCATAAGTCTGTTTGAATTAAGAGAGTACATTTGCTTTTAAGACATATAATTTTAAAGAACTGCTATGACATACAGTTACCATCACATAAAAGTTCAGATAAGAGGCATAAAATAAAGAGCTCTCTTGTCCTTTCTCGGGGACACTGAGATTATATACCACCAAATGTCCTTTTATTTTCATGTCGGCTGGAACCCACCCTGGACAGATGAGGAGGCCCAGGTGTTCTGCTGGGTCCTAGCTGCTTACATGACGTCTGCTCCTTTCTTTACTGTCAGTCTGTGCTCCTTTCTTTATGTACAAGGTTTAGAGGGTTGAGGAATGCTCTAGGAGTCCTTCCCCTCCTCTGGGCACAGGTCCATTCCTTCCTCCCTAACTACATCTATCATGAGGAGGCAGAAGGTGGCATTACAACTCTGAGGTTTTCTTGTCTTCAGAGATGTTATTTCTTTGTCTTCTAGGTAAGAGCCAGTCCACAGAGAAAGAAACAGCTCTTGGTCCCATTTTTGAATTAGGAAATTAATTTTTAATCACATTAAATTAACATCTCAATATTTCCCCCACTACAGTTAATTAATTTAAATGGTGATATGAGCTGCAAAGAAATGTACAAGATGTTATGAAA
>NW_017732507.1:208399-218796 GCF_001890085.2 Hipposideros armiger | reverse complement strand
AACAAAACGACAGCAACTTGTCTGTTCCCCTTCCCCCAACTCCCCAGCACTATTCCCATCCCCCCAATTCCCCAATAAAAAATCTTTAAAAAAAAAAAAAAAAGATAGCTAGTCAAAGTCCTGAGATGAAAAAAGTTAAAACTTTATAATATAGATAAAAATAACAGCAATGACAACAATAGAAATCTTTTGTGTTTGGAGATACATATATATTTAATGTAAATTATTTTACTGTTGTATCAAAATTTAATTGAGTTTAACTACAGTATAGCCCTTATTGAAAATTTCTAAATAAAATAATTGATTTTTATTTGTACCTCATACTATAGCATTCACACAATGTAGTGTTCAGAATGATATTCATACTTGTACATTGCTGATTAAACCTATCATGAGTAAGATAAAAAATGACTGGTAATTCTCTCAGTCTTAAGAATTAAAGACATATTCATTATGTTTTGTATAGAAATTTCCAGATCCTTATTACAAAAGACATAATTTCCATCCAGTATATACTTATATGATAACTATTCACTGATCTCACTGAGCAGCTTTATTTTATGTTTAATTTTATTATATTTATTGATGTGTCATTGGTTAATAAAATTATATAGGTTTCAAGTGTACAATTCTATAATTCATCATCTGCATATTGTGTGTTCACCACCCAAAGTCAGATCTCCTACCGTCACCATATATTTGACCCCCTTTACTCTTTTCTACCTTCTCCCACCCCACTTTTCCTCTGGTAACCACCATACTATTGTCTGCATCTATGAGTTTTTTTTGTTTGTCTTATTTGTTCATTTGTTGCTTTCAGTTTTGTATCCCACATATGAGTGAAATCATATGGTTCTTGACTTATATATTTTGCTTAGCATGATAATCTCAAGATCCACCCATGATGTGGTAAATGGCAGTATTTCATCTTTTCTTATGGCAGAATAGTATCCCATTGTGTATATGTACCATTTCTTCTTTATCCAATCATCTATTGAAGAACACTTTGGCTGTTTCCATGTTTTGGCCACTGTGAATAATGCTTCAGTGAACATAGTGGGACATATATTTTCAAATAAATATTTTCAGATTTTTCAGAAGAGGGATTGCTGGGTTGTATGGTATAATAATTCTATTCTAATTTTTTGAGGAACCTCCATAATGTTTTCCATAGTGGCTGTGCCAATTTACATTCCCACCAGCAGTGTATGAGGGTTCCTTTTTTCCCACAACCTCTCCAACACTTGCTATTATTTGTCTTGTTGATAACAGCCAGAGGTATCACACTCCCTGACTTCAAATTATACTACCAAGCAACAGTAATCAAAATAGCATGTTATTGGTAGAAAAACAGACACACAGACCAATGGAACAGAACCAAGAGCCCAGAAATAAACCCACATACAAGAAAGGAGCTGAAAACATACAATGGAAAAAGGAAAGTCTCTTCATTAAGTGGTGCTGGGAAAATTGGAAAGCCACATGCAAAAAAATAAAACTAGACTGCTTGCTATCTGTCACCATATATCAAAGTTAATTCAAAATGGATTAAGACCTAAATATAAGACCTGAAACAATAAAATACACAGGAGAAAACATAGGTACCAAATTTATAGACCTTGGTCCTAGAGAAGATTTTATAAATTTGACCTCCAAGTCAAGGGAAGTAAAAGCAAAAATAAATGAATGGGATTCTATCAAACTAAAAAGCTTCTGCACAGCAAAAGAAACCATCAAAAAACAGAGAGGCAACCAAACAAATGGGAGATGTTTGCAAATCACTGAGAAGTTTCAAGTTTGTGAATGTTTTGCTTAGGCAGTGGGTCTGCAGTGAGTCTGCACTTGTTTCTTAGCCCTCCTGATAGGTGGAAAGTTTTGAAGTAAGAGATTCAGGGTAACTTTTCTCTAGTAGAGTAAATTGTTGACCAAAAAAAAAAAATGTTTGGGAAACAGCATGTCTCCTCTAATGTAGAAGAATTTCTAGCATGAAGCCTAAAGACATCCTGAACTTCAGAGCTAGAGAAAATTTTAAACAACACACATTGATTTTTTTTAATTGAATTGGAGAAATATTCTGGGTTTAAATGCTATGTCTTAACCTCATGCTATATTTAACACAGTAGTAGTATACCTCATTATTTCTTTACCTTATAAACAGATCCAGGAAATCACCTCTAAGTATTTACCTTTTGCCCTTATTGACAATGTAAGTTATATGCAATACTTGCATTGGCCTATTAGCATAATGATGCATGATAGATAGATGGGAGAAAGGAAGTGATAACTAAGAAAAAAAAATCCAGTTCTTTTAGAGTTGATTTTTTATGCTGAAGACCATAAAATATTGATAACTTATCCTATCCTTGCAAAGCCCTAAAACTGACCTAAAGTCCATGTGGACCCCAAATTGCAGAGATTTTTAATCTTTCCAGGGTATATAAATGTAATTTTTATTGCTCTCTCAAAGATTATAACAAGCTTCTTGGGCGAGTCCTATCACTTGGTAATATATGACACGTCATAAGTGAGGGTAGAAGTCGAAAGTTGACTGTACATTCTTTTCCAGATGTGAATAGGCATTCAAGCATTGACTGCAGTATATTATTTTGTCCTGCCAGGGAGACAATTTTTGAGAAAAAAGGACTTGATAGCTCTCATAACACAGTACTTCCTTAACTACCAAGATTTTGCAAGTGCCACTCCCTCTTCCTAATATACTGTCCTTGCCCAGTTTCCTTGTGACCTTTTTACCCATTTGATTAACTTGGAATTTATTAATACATTCACTCATCAAATATGCATAAAGTACTTACTGTGTACTAGGCATTCATCTGGGCAATAGGAATTCAGACAAAAAGTCCTTCCTTCAGGGAGCTTACATTCTAGTGGAGAAAATACATTAAAAATAATTAATTAGAGGCTGGCCGAGTGGCTCAGTTAGTTAAGAGCTCGCTCAAGAGTTTGAGCTCTGAGCAACAGCAGTTCAATGCCCGGCCCGAGCTGAGCTGCTGCTGAGCTGCCAACAGGTGGCAGGATGGCTCAGCTAAAAATAAATAAATAAATAAATAAATAAAAATTAAAAAAAAATTTTTTTAATAAAATAAAAATAATTAATTAAATTTGTGATAGAGAAACAGGATCATGATTTAAGGTTTAGGTTAAACATCAGCTTCTCTGGAAAACCTTCTTGATCACCCCAGCCTGTGTTCTGTTCCATTTCTAGATGCTCCCAGAGGCTCCAGTGCTTCCCTCCATTAGAGCAGCAGTTCCACGTCATTGCCAGTGTTTCTGTATGCTTGTCTCTGACAGTAGACTCCAAGAAGGCAGGTACTACGTTTTCTTCATCTGTTTTTCAAAGAGACTAGCTTAATTCCTAGGTCATAGTATATATGATACAAATAGCCATAATTTATTGAGTCCTTTATTCATCTAGAGTGTTATTCTAAGTCTTTTCTGTGTAAAATCAGTTTACTTTTGTTGTGTAATAAGTTACCACAAACTTAGTGGCTTATACACATATACTTCTGTTTTTAAAGATTTTATTGGGGAATTAGGGGAGGGGAACAGCACTGGGGAATCGGGGGAAGGGGAACAAACAAGTTGTCCTTTTGTTCCTCAGTCTAGTTGTGGAGGACGTCGCTTCACTGGCCCAAGTTGGCATTATCATTATGCTCTTCCCGGGTGAGGCAGATTGGTCGCCGGCCATTGGACGCTCACTGACGGTGGCTCTTGGCAGCTCACACCAGCTGCCGGCTGCTCATGGTAGCCCATGGTAGCCCACTGCAGCAGGGGCTGCAGCCTACACCATCGCTGGTGACTCATGGCAGCCCAGCTCCAGGTTGAGCTGTTGTTCAGCATCTTAGCTGTAGAGGGTAGAGTCACTGGCCCTCGTGGGATCCGAACCGGGGCCCTGCTGCTCAGAGCTGGCATCCCAAGCCAACTCTTAACCAATGCTCCACTCAGCCGTCCCCACTCTTATCATAGTTTCTGTATACCAAAAATCAGGCAACAACTTAATTGGAGTCCTCTGTTGGGGGTGTCACAAGACTGCAGTCAAGGTGTCAGCAAGGCTGCATTTTTATCTGGAGACTTGACTGGGGAGGAATTTGCTTCCAAGCTCAGTTAGGTTACTGGCAGTATTTCCTTGTAGCTGTATGACTAAGACCCTAGCTTCTTCATGGCTGTGGACTGCAAGCTGCCGGCATTCCCTAGAGGTGACCCATGGGTCCCTGCCATGTGTTTCCACATGCAGTTCACAATATTAGTGTTTGCTCCTTTAAGGCCACCGAGTGAGTCTCGACATTCTGACAAGACAGGGTCTTATATAAGCAAATATAATCATCCGACTGACATTCCATCAGTTTTGACATAATCTCCTGCTGAGAAACATGTCAGAGGTTCCACCCATACTCAAGGGGAGGCAGTTTCATAAGGCTTGATTCTTTGGGGGCTGCTTTAGAATGTCGTGTATTGTGTCCTTTAATCCTCGCAATTCTATAAGGCATGTGCAATTATTATGAGTTAAAGAAGACGAGGTCACCAGCTAATAAAAAGTCAAGCCAAGTTTCAAGCCAGGCCGTACTACTCCAGAGTCCTAACTTTTATCTTGCATTATATTGACCCTTCTAAATACATGCCCACTGAATTAAAAAATAAAGTAGTGAATGAAAAAGTGAATGAATTAATGTTGATATAGCTTTCCCCTTTACAGATGATATGAAACGTGTCTATGTAAATAATAGAAATACATTCAGTGCAAAATGTTATTTAAATTATGATCTGAGAAAAGATAGCTCTTGTGTCTCATATGTGTGTTGGGTGGAATGAAAGAAGGAATTTTCTGGGCTATTTTACTTCTATTTTACCTCCCTTTTGTATCCTTAGTTTTGATTTTTGGTAGCATTTCTATATTTAAATTCCATTATTTAAAATTCCTTATTGTACTAATCTATTGTGAAGTCATTAGCAATTATTGGGTAATATTATATTACATTCTATTATATTGATACAATGGCTTATTTATTCATTCATTCATAGCATATCTTCTCTAACAAGAATGCAACTTCTATGAGGACAAAGTCATATCTATTTTAACCCCTGTTGTATCCTGAAAGCCTATAAAATGATAGAGACACAGCAGGCACTCAACAAATGACTTTACTGAATTAAATAAAATAACATATGAGAAAAACAATTTCCAATCTACTATCATTTTTTTCGCTCTTAAATTATTATTGCTGTTTGTATTTTAAATACAACCTACCTAGGGAATAAAATAGTGGAATTAGTTCTGAAGCTTCTTTTGGCTTTATTATACAATCAAACAAAAATGTATTTTGAACTTTTTTTTGTTTTTTAAACATTATAAGCATTTAACTGAATTTCAAATCACTAGTACTGGAAAGAATGTCTCACTCTGCCAAAATATAATCCTCATAGGTTTAAAAGGAAGTTGTGCTTTCCCATATATGCTTAACTCAGAAGGGCTAACTTGTAAAGCATTGCTCTGATCTCTGAAGACACACTCATTTCTGTGATATATATCATATAATCAGAATACTTAAATGGTTTTGGAAACAAGATCCCGACAGCATTTTTTCCCCTCTTTCACTTTTAGCTGGAAAATACCCAAGTCATTTATCATGCGGTAGATCTCTCTTCTATCTGATAGCAATAAACTCACAGCTAACATATGGTGTTATTTCGCTGTGTAACACAAAAGATTAATCAGCTGACAAAATGTCATTATAAAGGAAATAGTTTAAACTGTGATTTTCTTTTTTTCTCTCTCTTTATGGGCATCCAGCCAAATTCATCTTTAGTTGGCTTAAAGAAAGGCATGTAGAAATTAAAAATCAAACTCTTCAATTACCAGTGTCATTTCTTATGTTTGAAATGCCACACTGGAAGTCCATTGCTTGTGAAATGTAAATCTTTCCCTTTAATGAGAAATCGCATTGTTGTTTTAATTGTGTGTGCGTGAAGTGAATTTTTGGAGGGTTCGTGGAAAGCATTAACGTTACCAACACTGTCAACAACAGCATGTTCGCTCACTTACTGTTGGCTGCCCAGGACTTAGAGTAAATGACCACGTATCCTGGATCTCTCTGGAAAGAGGAGGTTTTAACCCTTGGTGGGAGGACTCATAGAAACAACATAAATAAATGTTGTAGCTTCTTCTCAAGTAACAGTTTAGCATTATTGAAGTGCTTGATCTGTTAGGGTGATCCTATTAGGGAAAATACCCACTGACAGGAAAAATAACACCTTATTAATAATATGTATTATTGCTTTTTCGAAGTCATATAAGTACTGTAATGACTAAACAAAAGAAAATACATTTTAAGATTTTTTTTAAAATCATAGTAGCCTTTCATTACTTTTTTAAATTTAAAATCAAACATAAAAATGGTAATATAAGGATTGGGGATCCGCTACTGCTTTTGCTATGAAGCGCTTATACTTTGAAATGTTGACAAGCAGCGCATTATCTCATGTATTCCTCCAATCACATCTCAGATTGAAGAAACTAATGCTTCATTTTAGATAACCTCTTTACTAACAAATCCTTGAATCATCTGGGGAGGTAGGCACTACTTATCCGCAGCTTATGGACATGAACACAGATCTGTTTTACTTTAAAGTTTTTGCTTCTCAAACTGACCTGCACAGTAGTTTCTGGACCAAATTAACAATTGTATTTTACATATATATATAAATCTTGGAGAAGCTGTAGGTTTTCAGCAGTTTTCCAGAATCCATGGATACTGGCCCCATTTTATGAGGGTTTCATCATGCCACAACTTATTTCTTCTCTGGTTATAAATTCATGCATTTACATATTCACTTTATAAATCTAACAAAGAACACATTCCCATAACTTTCTCATAAGCTGCTGGATCTGTGACACACTAATTTGGAATATATTTGTATAAATTAACATGCTAAGTATCCATACTGAAATTCAGACTAGCCAGCGGTAGGGACCCTACTTCATTTATATTTTCAGAACATGAATTACATTTTTTTTTCCTGAAATAGGACAGTCCTTCCCTAATGAGTTCTATCTAAAAATAATGAATACGATGTTAAACATGAAGTCACATAGGTTGTTTACACTGGTAACAGTTCATAAAAATTAATATTTCCTTCATCCAGGGATAGTAGCTAAATTGTTTATTGGCAGACACAAACAAATTAATCTGTTGGAAGAAAAATAAGCACAGTATCCTTTGACGTTTTCATGCATGATAAACACTGGTTTATTCTGCCAAATTTATGTTGAACAAAAATAATATCCAGTGAAAATCAATAAATATGCATTGAATGTTTGCCATTAACATGTTATTCCACGAAATATTAAGGTTCCAAAGATATCCACAACACAGTTTCTTTTCTCAAAGAATATAGTGTCTTTTAGGGAGAATCACATGAGTAATTTTTAAGTGAACCTTAAGAACCAAGAATTAAAGGTCCTATAAAAATGATATAAAGTATTATGAGAATTTAAAGGAGAAAGAACTAACATTGAATTGAGGCGATTAAGAAGAGCCTTAAAGAATTGCTACACTTGAGATTAATCTTTAATTGCATCTTTATGAGGTGGAGGTAGATAGAAAGAAAGGTCATTACACTAAGGGTATTGCTTAAGCAATGTTATGAAAATGAAAAGCATTCATTATGTTTTGGGGAATAAGTATTCCCATTTGACTACAGGACAAGCCGTTCATTCTTTAACCGATATTTAATGAATGTTAACCGTGTGTTAGGTACTCTTTTAGAAACTGCGAATTTAACAATGAACAAAATAGACCAAAATCTCAACTCTGAAGTTTACTTTGTTGTGATGAAAGATAATAGACCTGTAAAAATACAAATAACTTGAGTGAGTGATACAAAGTAGTGCTATAATGTCTTAGGTGAACTTAATAATAAGGAATCTTGAATGCAGATTAGGTTGTTGCTTTTAATTCTGTTTTTATTTAATAATTTGAGAGCTTGTGAGTGATAGGATAGGCACTGTGATATATAACAAGTATCATGTGTGTGATACATTAGAATGGAAGTAACAGAAATGGATTCAGAAGGCTACTACAAGTAGTTCAGGTATAATGTTACAAAGGAGTGATGGCTGTAGGAATGAAAAGAAAGAAAATATGTGAAATACATTAAAATGAAGAATTTGTGGGATTTAGCAACTGTTTATAGATGTGAGTATAGGAAAATTGAAAAGTTTCAAGAATCTAATCATTATATATTAGGAAAAGCTTGTGCCATTATCTGCAAAGGCAAAAGGAAAGCGGTATATGATGATTTGAAAGAGAAGGTAAGGTTCTAATGTTTATCATTTGAGAAATGGTCAAGATATGCCAATGATAATATGCAGCAGGCACTTAGAACATTGGATTTGCAGCTATGAATGAGGAATCAAAACTAGACATATAGAAGATTTAGACAGATTTTCATTGACTTAGTGATGCTAATTGGAGTGTTCCTTGGAAAGAGCATGGAGGAGAATGGAATTCCTTGGAAGTATCTACATTGGAGGAGTTCAAGATGAGTTATGTTAGACAGAATGTTAGATAGAATGTGGGTAAGATTATGCTTTGAAAGTATTTTTATTCTAGGGGATTGAGGAGAACAAGACAACTGAGACAGAAGGAAAAATATACTGTAGAAAGAGGATAAGATTGATGGCATGAGGAAATTAAGGAAGTATGATTAACAACAACCCATTTTGAATGACCCAAGAAAATGAGGATTAGGAATATGTAATTTAGTCATAAAATTAAGAGATCATTTTGAGGTGACTCCCTGCAATGTAGCAAATCAACAAAACCATACACCAAAGAATGCATACTATATAACTCCATTTATACGAAGCTCAAAAATTCTTACAAGTTCAAAAGCGCTTATAAAGATTATAGTATTATTCTCAAGGGAAATAGTGACTAGGAGTTGATATAAGGGAAACATCTGAGGATGCCAGAAATGTTCTACATCTTGATTTAGCTTGTTATGCATATGTCAAAATTAGTCATTATATACTTAAAATGTATGTACTTTACCATAGATAACTTAAATATCAATTAAAAAGTGAATAAAAGGAAACAGAATAGAAAAGAAGGAAGGAGGGAAGGAAAGAAGGAGCAAAGGAAGGAAGGAAGGATGAAATCTGACCCATAATGGCTTTATTGAACACTGAATCAGGTTTCATGTAAAATCAAGCATAATTCTAGATCCAGAAGTAACATGAATCACTCAATTCCCTGTATTCCTTAGGCTAGTTAGGGCTCAGATTCTGTTATTTGCAATATAGACTCCTCATTTACATACATTTAGATAAAGGTTTAAGTGTCACTTTGTAATTTGAATTATAATTACAAACTGTATAATGTTTTAAAAGTCATAAAAGCAAAATAAAATAAAACACAATTCTGAAATATGGCATAGTTGACATAATTATATGTTATTTATTATAATATTCTTTATTTTGAATGCACACTGTAAATTCAGAAATGCTGTATGTTTTATGAATTCAACTTAATGTTATAATGCAGACTTAATACATGACAATATCAGATTTTAAGGATAAATAATCATAAATCTGTTAAATATATGTCATTATTCCTAGTACATTATATACAAGAATAGGTTCATGTTATTAACAGTACACATCCACATAACAATTTTAAAGTTTATTATTAATTCAGATATTGAATGTAATGAAAAATGCAAAAGAAAACATGTAAGCATATATATGTATGTGTGCATGTGTACATATGTCTATGTATGTGTGTAAAATTATCAAATTGATCTGTAAATTTAATCTATTACAAAGGAAATGTGGATATGGATTCTACGGAAGTTGGTAAAGCTAATTCTAAATATTTTCATGAAATTAAAATATATAGTAATATTCAAGAAAATAGAGCAACGTAGAATAATAAATATTTTTCAAAATATAACAATATGTAAATAAATAAGCATGATGCTGGTGTAAAGAATAAAATGAATGCAGCAGAATTAAACATCTAGAAAAATACTAATTCACAAGTGGTACAATATTATGTATTTCAAATCAAATTACTAATTATTCAATAAATTGGATAGGATAACTTTTATTGTTATTGTTGGAAGAACCTAATTAATTCATCTTTTAACACCATTTAAAGAAAAATATATAGATTTACAGACTTTTTAATATACAAAATTATTAGTAGGAATTATATTTGTATACCTCTAAATCAGCGGTTCTCAACCTGTGGGTCGCGACCCCTTTGAGGGTCGAACGACCCTTTCACAGGGGTCGCTTAAGACCATCAGAAAACAAAAAGATATTTACATTACGATACATAACAGTAGCAAAATTACAGTTATAGAGTAGCAACGAAAAT
>NW_017732507.1:198255-203539 GCF_001890085.2 Hipposideros armiger | reverse complement strand
TTAAAAAAAAATGAAAACCATAGACATTTAAGAAAAAGTAATGGCTAGGAACTAAGTATACATTTAGCAGTAATATAAAAAATATTAAGCATTTAAATTCATATGGGGCAACATAATATAGTAGTAATATATGGCTTTGAAAATTGTACATTTACTAACTACAGGTCTTGCCAAAGTTATTATCATCTCTAAGATTAGAGTCCTGATTATAATGGGTCTGACAATTAAGTTTCGGGAACTTGCCACCGTCCACTTACATTGACATCAATGTACAAACAGCTCAGTAAGGTTTCATAAACTTGGTATATCAGTGTCTCACAGCTCTGTTCGTGTCGACATGGGGCGGTGTCTTGCTGAGTGGCATTCATTATTGTTTTGTGTACTGTTGCAAGAATGTCTGCATTTGAAATAGAGCAACAAATAAACACTAAATTTCTTGTTATACTTGGCAAGAGTGGAAGAGAAACCAGGGACATGTTAGTCCAAGTTTATGGGGATAATGCCATGAAGAAAACGGCAGTGCATAAATGATTAAACGATTCTCTGAGGGGAGAGAACACGTCACTGATGAAGAAAAGTCAGGGCGGCCAGTAATGAGCAGAGCTGACGAAAACAGTTCAAAAATTTGTCGAATTCTGCCTCAAAATTGTCGGTTGAGTATGAGAAGTGTAGCAGACCAAGTAAACATTGATAGAGAAAAAGTTAGGAAAATCTTAACTGAAAATCTTAGCATGAGAAAAGTGTGTGCAAAATGGTCCTGAAGGAGCCCACCGATAAATGAAAGCAAAATAGAGTCGAAGTTTGCCAAGACCTTTTGGAGAGGCAGGACGATATTTTGGGCCGTTATCACTGGTGATGAAACGTGTGTACCAATACAACCCTGAAACAAAGCGTCAAAGTGCACAATGGAAGTCAGCCAATTCTCCACAACCAAAAAAGTTCTGTCAGTTTAAATCAAGAGTCAAAATTATGTTGCTAACATTTTTTTGATATCAGAGGGATTATTCTTATGAAGTTGTACCAAGTTGACAAACAGTTACCCAAGTTTACTATTTGGAAGTGCTGAAAAGGCTGCGTGAAAAATTTAGAATGACCTGAATTTTCCGCCAACAGTAATGTGATGACAGCTCTGATGACCATTCCAGAAAATGAGTTCCAGAATTGCTTTGAAGGGTGGACTAGGTGCTGATGTCGGTGCATAGCTTCCTAAGGGGAGTACTTTGAAGGTGACTGTAGTGATATTCAGTTATGCGGTATGTAGCAATTTCATTTGGATGAGTTCACGAACTTAATTGTCAGACCTCATATATATATATATATATATATATATATATATATATATATATATATANACACACACACACACACACACACACACGTGTGTGTATGTATACATACATAGACATACATAATATTCATCTAAATGTTTACATCAATCATATGAAAAAGGTGTTGAGGCCATAACAATGCAATCATTGGCTCATAGAATGCAAAAATGCATAGAAAAACTCAATAGGGCTGAGGATGATCCTTTTATTATCTCCAATTTTAGGGTGCAAGTTGAAGAAGAACCAATCAAGTAGAAAGCCAGTATTTTAGGAAAGGAAGGAGAGTGAAGATGAAACCAAAGGTGCATGTTTTCCAGATGAATTATTAAGGGATTTAGATGATTTAGAAAGGATGAGATAAAATATAAAATGAAGAAGTCTTTGGATTTTCCAATTAAATGATTATTTACAAAGTTTGGATGTTTTTAAAAATTGTGATAGTTGAGACAATGAAATCAATTAGTAAATAGGAGATAGAGAAATTAAAGACTGTTTAGATGACACTTCCAAGATGTTTAATTGCTGAGGCAGGAGAGCGAATACGAAATTTGATAAAGAGATTTTAGTATAACATGCCTTTGGGCATATTTGTAGTTTAAAAGGAAGTTGACAGTACAAAAGAAAGAAATAAAATACGATTATGAGGAAAGACTAGGTTCTAAATCAGACAAATAAGCAAGATCAGAAAGAAAATTGAAAGCTTAAAAAAGCAGGCATTGAAAGCAGAAACTATATCAGGAGTGGAAGGATAAAAGGAGAATGAATCATGGCTAATGCAAGCCCAATTTCTAATCCAATTTCAGAATTTAATTAGGAATTTCTTAACATCAAAATATTTGCTTCCCATGTTTTATAGCATTTGAAAAGGAGCATCTGAAATAGATCCTAAAAGCTATTAAATTTTTAACATACATTCAGATAAGTTTGACAGTTGAAGACTACTACTACTCTTATTCTTAGGAGATAAAATGAAATATTCTAAAATTATGCTTAAGTCTAGTAGCAAATCTGAATCTTTCAAATGTGCTTCAATTTGCTTCAATTTACTACTAATTTATACCTGGGTATGATTTGCTTTAATTAAATGTTCTGTGGAACACAGTGCATAAAATATATACTATTTGCATAGAATAATTTAGTTACACCTTTTTAAGATATACAGGTTTAATTGTAATTGGATTGTAGGATATGAGTGAATTGTTTGAAGAAGGCTGTTCATTAAATGATCTTTTGAGACTTAATTATAGAAACGCATCTTTAAAATTGTAAGGAAAGGTAATTTACATAAATTTTTTGAATTAGGTGATTCAATATACTTACTTAGGTGACTGTCTTTCAAGAATGAGATTGAAAAAGCTGTGCCAAGCTTTACATTTCCGATTGAAAAAGCTGTGCCAAGCTTTACATTTCCGCAGATTGTAAATTACTCAACAGTGAGTTCAAAAGTATGCTGACACTCTGCTAGAGAACAAAATTGTGGGTCAATGTGCAGTATAAGCATATTTAAAATACCTGGGTAGTAAAAAACATAAATAGCCTGGAAAAATATAAAATGAAATATTCAGCATCTGGTGCTAAGAAATCACTAAAAACAGATCAAGGAGGCACTCTGAACTTATTTCCCCACATTTCACAAAATAAGTCTTTTTTAAGAGTGATGATACTAAAAATATGTGCTTTCAATTTAAATATGCAGTATAACATTTATATTAACTATTTTATAATAACATCACTCTTAGTTTTATAAGTAGAAATAAACTTGTGAATTACCAGGTCTCTTCTCTAATTCACACATATTAACAAATCTCAAAACTTACAGTTAGAAAATCTAATTCAAACATATACTATCTCTAATAATTCAGTGGCTCATTTGTATTCACTATTTATTAATTTTAGCTCCTATATATTTATAATTTGTATTTATAAATTTATGAACAAATTTTATTTATAATAAATAATTTGTTCACTACAGAAAATAATTCAGTACAAGATGAAGTATATGAGAGATTAGCGGTTCTATTTATAATGAAATTCATTATAAGGTAACATATTGGTATGATGTGCTCAATAATTTACATGGGAATTTCCTGCAAAATTCCTGTTCAATTTTTAAAATATTTAAAACAGGCTATACTCTGTGAAGACCAAAGACTACAATTTTGTGTGTTTGAGAATCACTATTTTAAATCAGTTGAGCTATATACATTTCCAGCTCCTCTTTTGTACATTTAGACTGTAGACAATGAAAACTCAGTCTGCATAAAAATTCTAAATGATTTCTAAATTTTGAGTGAATTTCAAGTCTGCCTTATATGTAAAAAAATAATAATAATTTTTTGTTTTAATTAATTCAACCAGCCTGTCATTTTGAAAGGGAGAAAATAGTTAAATAATTTATATAATGTGTATTAAAAATGAAGATACTTGAATATTTTTGGTTTTAATTATATTTGTCATAAAACATGATGCTAATTGAAATATGTGTCTTCTCTTTTCCTGTATTTATTTTCCTTAATTGACTTTAAAAATGAAAACCATAGGGCCGGCCGAGTGGGGCGTTGGTTAAGAGCTTGCTTGGGACGCCAGAGGGCCCAGTTCAGATCCCACATATGAGGGCCAGTGACACTGCCCTCTTCAGCTAAGATGCTGAACAACAGCTCAACCTGGAGCTGGGCTGCTGTGAGTCGCTGGCGAGGGCGTAGGCTGCAGCCCCTGTGGCCGTGGGTTGCCATGGGCTACCGTATGTAGCCAGCAGCCACTATGAGTGGCCTTTCAGAAGCCGGCAACTGATCTGCCTCACCCAGGAAGAGCGCAATGATGGTGCCAACATGGGCCAGTGAAGCAATGTCCTCCACAACTAGACTGAAGAACAAAAGGACAGCAACTTGTCTGTTCCCCNCATAACAGTAGCAAAATTACAGTTATAGAGTAGCAACGAAAATAATTTTATGGTTGGGGGTCACCACAACATGAGGAACTCTATTAAGGGGTCGCGGCATTAGGAAGGTTAAGAACTGCTGCTCTAAATGGTATCAGAAAGTCTTTCTTAAAAATATAGCAAAAGCCATAATGAAACAGAATGATAAATTAATCAAATTTAAATTTTTAAAGGATATCTATACAACAAGATGCATTATAAACAACTTTTGAAAGCATAAACTATCACTATGTGTGCGTGTGTGTTGGTTACTGTTTGATAATTCTATATTGCTTATCTCACGCTGAAGATTCTTAGGCAGTGATTTAGCATAGAAGATTTCAGAGAGAATAAAGAAACTTTGGGGAAAAGCATTCATAGCAACGAGCACTAAATGGGTTACAATATAGCAATATGTAAATAAAAATAATCTCTGACTCTCTGTGAGTGATATATTATGACAAGAGCCTAAGTTGCCTCTGTGGGGATGGCACGTGAGAGACATGAAAAGTAATTTAGAGCCAGATCTCTAAAAGCCTTTTTGGCTTGGAACACATAGGGAGCTACCACAGGCTTTTCAGCACTGCGTGTGTGTGGTGGTGGAGGGAAGTATGAAATGTGAGCTGAAAGACCTGAAGGCAGGGAGGCAAAGGGCAGACATTCGAAACAGCCCATAGGAGAGATTGCATGATTAAAATGCAGGAACAGAAGTGGAAACTGAGAGCAAGGAAAATGGATTTAAAAGATTTTTCAGAAATTGATGTTTCACATTTCTTGATGACTCACTGAATATGGGGCTGGGGCAGGAAAGCAAGAATGTGACTTGCAGGTTTCTGACCTGTGCAAGAAATCTTTAATTTGGACAATGCTTCCATTACTATAGTTAGCAGATACCAAAAGGTCGGTAGTTGGGTGATGCGAATGAGGGAGGCATGTGATAAGTTTTGAACTTCAAAAAAATATGTTTTAGGGACAGACACATGGAAAATATCAAATAGTTTGAAATACAGGCCTGACCATCACAAAAGAGATATGTATT
>NW_017732507.1:182478-191720 GCF_001890085.2 Hipposideros armiger | reverse complement strand
ACACACACACACATATGTACATCTTTAAGCCCCCTATGAATTCTTCCTGTTTTCTAATTTATACATGAAAATTATGTTTCCAAAATAATTTTAAATTATAACAAAATAAAAGTTATCTAGTAAACATAATTTTTTGCGATATTCACAAATTAGAATTAGTTTGTTTTCTAAGACAACTTTGATTTATGAATAATGATATAGATTTCAAATTGGGATTTCAATATACATTGCTAGATGAAGTATAATTTGTCACATAGTTGAATCTTATCACATGTTTCTGTATTCATTTTTGGTTAAAATATTTTTATATGTTCAAACACACTTTTACACTGTTTTGCATTTAATAATATAGATTGGATTTTTAAAATGGAATTTAAGTAAATCATACGGTATAGAAGATATATATCACCAAATACCTCCATATAAATTGATTAAATTTGATAATATTGAAGGAATACTCTCCATGCAGATATTCAAAAGTGACAATGTGGGAGATGGTAACTGGGGTGTTTACTAAAGGTTGCCTGACAAAAAACAGCTTGGTTTATATTACCCTCTTATCAATATTTATATTATATTTAAGGGTTGCTACACTCACAAGATGCTTATGCATTTTGAGGCTGACTACATTTTTATTTTTGAAGCATTTAATGATAAGTTGCTGTTGGCTGCATTTAATAGGTTCTTGAGAAAATGTGGTTGTATTTTCAGATTCATAATATCACACTAAACCAGATTTAGCATTTTATTATAGAAAGAACGGAGTCAGAAGTCACATATCTGAGACTCTTTTGAAACAGACAGAAAAAGCCCAGAAGTAAAATGGTGATGGGAAAAGACAATTTATTTTCCTCTGCCTGCCTGCATTCAAAATAAGGGTATATTTAACTCAGAAAAAGAACAGATGGATTGTATTTATGATAGTCAGAGATAAAATGTTGTATTATTCAATTCTTCTATTAATTTATTTCTGTTGATCCCACTGCCAAAAAAGTGTAATGCTGCACATAGGTGAATTAAATGAAAAGAAAAATAATATACCATGTATGTAGTATATGATTTAGGGAAAGCTATTTATTTCAAGTTTACTTTGAAGTATTTTCTGGTTTTGCTTTTGCCTACTGACTCAGCGTCAAATAGGTTTTAATATATTTGTAATTTTTGGTACAGTACATTGATTGTTGAATAGAAGAGCCACTACATGGCACCTTGATAATGCCTTTGGAATAGAAATGCTGTGTATATGCATCCAATAAACAGTAGCAAGGTGGGCAAGACATATGAAACGTAAATGATGATTTCTTAAAAATTTGACACTGAGTGGATGAGAATGAATAGACTAAATTATTTGGCTTTAAAGTATATGAGGTGTTTTCATTTTAAAAGTCAGGTTTGGTATATTTCAAATAAATAATCAGTAGAAATGGAATGAACTATGCCTTTGAAAGGTTCTTTGTCTTCTGTCTTGGACTATAAAATTTAACTTGTGTTTGTTTTGATCATATCCATGTCTCCATCCGTTAGAACAGTGTCAGGAGCATTGATAAAAGTACCTTTCATATTGTATTAATGAACACAGCTATGTTAGAAATAATTTATACCATAGTTAGGTCTTCAATACCAAATAAAGGTAAATTGGATGGACATAAGAAAATAAAAGTCTGGCTGCACAGATCATATATAATAAGGTTCTCAAAAATTGCATATGTATACATATTCTTGCCTAGGAAGCCATGTTGGGTAATGAATTTGACATTAAGCAATCATTAGCTTGATTGGCAGCTCCCTCACTAAGTACTTATGAGAGCTAAACAAGATGCTTAATCATTTTGAGTTTCTTTTTCTCATTTGTAAGATAGGAGGAACACCTTGTGACATAAGAAAACGTAATTTAGATTCTATTTTTCTTAAAAGAGATAGATTCCCTGGAAAATAAATACTTGTAAATATACAGTAATTGCAGTACTATTAATTAGTACTTGTTTTAGTGTGTATAACTCTAGATACATTATTATGTCTCAAAATAAGAACCTGCATCTAACTTAGGTACTACTAACCACTTCAATTTACAATTTACAAATACTATTTAATCAGCAGTCTAATTAGTATCTTTGTATAAGTAAAGTGAAGAAATGTTAGGATCTCTTACAGCCCTTTCTTTCATGCAAGTTGTCTTGTGAGCTATGAATGAGCATGACAACTTAAATTCTCATCCCCAGAATAGAGCTCTTTGCATTAACACGATGCTTTCCCAAACCTCTGGTTTATGCAGTACTTGAGTATATCCTCTACCTACCTTATGTGCACACCTCTCCAACGCCCATGACACCCATGGGAGTGAATAGACTATGCTGCAGACCACCACTCTTCCATTCAATTTGCCATGGGAAATCTTGCTAATGGGGTGTAGCTTACCAAATTTTACTAGAAATAATGATTAAAAAGTATGGTATAAAAGTAATTATTATATTCCTAAAATTTTAAATTATGAATTAACTACTAATATACTCTGTAAAGGGGTTATATTATAAAGATTGATGTGAAACAGTCAGACAACATGTGAACCACTGGAGTAGCACCACAATGCCTGATGTGAGTTAGAAGGATGATGATGGCACCTCCAACAGTCAGTGCTCACAAATGATTAAAACCTGAAATTCTGAGCTCCCTGTGACTGAAGAGGTTCAAGTAGCAGATTGAGAAGACTGAACCACCAAATGAGTGCTTTGATTAGATGATGCTCAAAAAACATTTCTACCCGAGACTGAAATTCTGTAATGTTCACAGAATCACAAGTACACTATAGACCACGTATTGCAACTGTAGGCACTAAATCCTGTACTTACAGGATGTTAGCAGTGATAACAGAAGTAAAAATAATGAATGACAGTTGTAAGATGATTTTGAGTTTACAAAGGGATTTTATGTAATGTTTAATTCTCACACCAAGTGTGCATGAGAATTATTATTACAGTATCACTCCTACTATAGATATGGCAGCTGGAGCTCAGCAAAGTTGAACGACTTGGCTATTATCTAAATATGGGGCGAAGATGAGCTGATACAAACTGTCTTTCCAAATCTCTTGTCTGTTCCACTAATTGATTACAATGGAGTACAAGTCATTTAAATTATCCCTGGGTTTCCTTTGCCTCAAAAAAAAATTATAGGTAAGATTTAAAAATCAGCGAAAATCTGCATAAGTGTTTTAATACCACCCCTTGATTTAACTTCCTAAGGGATTGTGTGCTGTATGGCTTCGCCTGGTATGGCATTATCATTAAAACAAGCCCCTGGGAAAGGTCTCAGCCTGTTTACCATGATATCATGCTGTGGCATCATGCCCCAGTCAGCATCCATTTCTGAAAGGGTCAGTCTCATTTATGAAGACCCTCAGGGAAACAGAGAGAAGGAACTGCTGATCTGCCTGTTTTGCCTTGGTCACACTCATCATCTGAATTAGGAATGCAGTGTCATTTTAAATGTGCTGCTTCAGGGCTTCCTGTGGGTCAGAGCTTTTAAACTCCAGTGAATCTCATTTTGTATGAGCCAGGTGACACCATCCAGTGCCACTTCTGCAGTCTCACCAATGGGACAAGATAGGCTTCTTTACACCCTTTAAGAAACACTTGGCTAAGCAACTCCTCATGAGAGCGGGACTAAATTTTCTTTCTCGTCTACTACTTTTGTCCCATTCTGTCCCATTCCTTAACACTGAGTGGGAAGGGTTTTCTTAAACCACATAACATCAACTTGCAGCCTGTTTTACTATGGCTGACGTATGAAATATGCCTATTTTACTACAACTGGCTTGTTTTTATTTTGCTGCATTAAAGGGCCATAATGCAAAGATGTCCCCTTCACCTTCTGGGTCTGTTTCGTGCTATCTGACCTTGAAGAAAGAGGAACTAGGTTCAGGAACTTCAAATAAAGTGGAGGGTCCCTGGATCCCTGGGAGCACATGCTGGGTAAATTGTCCTAGGATTATATTGCAAAAGTCATATGTCTCAGCCTAGTGAAGAAACAGGGAAAAAGGGATTGTTTGAGTTTCCAGATTTAGTGTAGAAGCTAAATCTTTATGAGCCTATCCCCAGCCTTCAGAAGAGAGGGAGAAAATTTCTATTACCTGCACTTGGTTGATTTTTCCTTCTCTACCTCAAGAAAATATGCCTTCATCAGTAACAGCACTTCACCTGCAGATAGTCTCCATACACAACTCTACCAGTACCACAATGCCCCACGATAATCCCAAAAAGAGGGTGATGGTGAACCGTCCAAATACCGTTCTTTGGAATGCTGAACCGAGAAAACTGGAAACATCTGATAGGAAAAAATGATAAGTGACACCTAATTTATATACACATACATCACAGTTATACAATTAGAAATGATAATCACAGTAAAATGGCTTTTTAGTCTTTTATAAACTGACAAATATGAGGATCCAGGACCAATAACTACAGACATACATTTTGTTAATTCATTCAAAACCAAGCACTGAGTATCTACCTGATGCCAGGCTGTGTTGTGCATTCTGAGGATGGATGAATAAACAGGACAAGCGAGGTGCCTGAACTTATAATACTAACTTCCTGGAGTGTATTTACAGGAAATCAACAAGACAGTTCAGAGTTCTGTCAGGAAAATAAAACTATATAGTGACTGGAGGGGAAGGAGGGTGAGGGCTTTTACACTGGCTGGAAGATGAGCGTCTTCTACCTCTACAATCAGAACAGTTTCGGTGAGAAATCAGTGGGGGCAAACCAAGAACAGGTTTGCCATATTTGTGTTTAAGGAAAAGAAAAAGGACCACTATGGCCGAAGTTAGAGGGCAAAGAGGAAAGGGGTAAGAAATGAGGTCAGGAAAATAGGCAGAGGCCAGGTCATACAGCAATTTGTAGGTAAGTGTAGGACGTTGGATGTTATTATAAGTGTAATGAGAAGCCATTGGTGGCTTTTAAGTAGGGGGGTTGTAATATGATCTAACTTATTTGTTGGTTTTATTTTGTTTCTTAAAATATTTCTTGCCATAAAGAAAACATTCTTTACTGGGAAAATAATAGAAGCAGGGAGAGCAGTTAGGAAGTCATTGCCGTGCTCGCCAAAGGAGATAATGATGGCCACAGAGTAAACAAAATGAATAGATGGATTTGGAATATATTTTGAAGGTAGAGCCACAGGAACTTGTTTATGCTTTGGATGTCAGTTTTGAAGAAAAGAAAACTAGACAATGTGTAGATTGTATTTAAAGCCACAGAAATAGATGAGTTTTCCTAGTAAGAATATTTAGGCCAAGAAAGATGGAAGGTCTAGAGCTGAGTCTTTTAACTCTATACCGTACATTTAGGTAGACGAAAAGCCAGCAAAGACACTAAGAATATCCCTCCACTGATGATGCCTAGGATTTTGTCTTTCACAATTTGAACATGGCACTATGTACTTGGTGAGATGAGGAATACAGGTTTGACATGGGAGCAATCAAAACAAAAAAGTCAAACTTGTAGAAACAGAGTAGAATGGTGGTTGCAATGTATTCGGAATAGGAAAAATGGGGAGATGGTCAAAGGGTACAGATTTTCAGTTATAGAATGAATGAGTTGTGAAGATCTAATATACATAGTGACTATAGTTAATAATACTGTGTTGTATACTTGGAATTTGCTAAAAGAGTAAATCTTAAGCATTCTCACCACACATACAAAAGGTAGCTACGTGAGGTGACGGATGTGTTAATTAACTTGATTATGGTAAATATTTCACAATGTATATCGAATCATCATATTGTACACTTTATTTTATAATTTTATTTATCATGTATACCAAAAAAACCTGGGGAGGGGGAAGTTCTGTTTTGGTCATGTTAGTTTTGAGATTCCTATTAAACATCCAAATGGAGATGTGAAGTATGCAGTTGGGTATCAGTGTGGAATGTGGTACCCTCAGCCAATCACTGCAACCACAATGGCAGAGAATGGAATGCACCATGATAAATTAGTGCTCTGGCCAGAAGAGAAGATAATAAAGCATCTAACTCACAGGAATAGTGAGAGTTGACCCCTATCAGAATCTCTAGGGTTCTGTTGAAGGATTGTCAAAAAGAATCACTTATCAATGAGCTATTTTATGGGCTATCCCAAGATCCCTTAAATGTATGTAAATGTCTACAATTCATGATTATGAGCTTATCATAAGGAGACAGGAGGTCATTTGTACTAAACCTCATGTTCACAACTTGATGTTTATTCTGAATTTTCCTGATTATGTACTGGTGAACATAAACTGTTAGTGAGGGATCTCAGTGTATAGGATAAGATAATTAAGTTGGTAAATGTGAATAACTAGAATTATTATTATTATTTTTTGTAGCTCTAAATAGCCCCTACTTTTAACACACTGAGATCCTCAACAACTGAAATGGCTTAGGCCTCTCTCAGCATCTGAGAGGCCCTGACATGATGACCTTGGCACATGGAAATGCAGTTCAAGGATTATGTGAAGGGACTCAATTTCAGGTCATTTACCACACATAGTTTTCACATGGGATGAGTCATAACTCCCCTTTATCATTCTAAGGGGATACTCAAGCCAAGAAAATTTACAGAAAGTGTATTTTCTGAAAAATATTCTTCTGAAACATAAAACACAACATATGTCACCAAAGACCTTTCAATTTCATTCAGGCAATATTACCAAAAGTGACACTTATAATTGCAACCCCCTATTTGTTGAAGTTCAGGAGAGCACAGTGGCAGTGGCTGATAACTATAAGATGTCTCCATAACAATATGTAACAGAAAAGGCATATAACACCTCTATAAGGATCAACACAACTCAGCTTGGAGAGGGTCTCGGTACAATATTTTGCAACTCAAGATAGACTACAAACTGACAGGCCTCTACAACAAACAAACCTGTGAATCTTTGCCGCTTTACCATATATAACCAGAAACTGTAATAGAACCACTTTAAATAATTCATCTTTGTCCATCAGAGAAAAGTGGTGAGAAAGCAGGGTTCTGTCCAGCTCAAAGGCCATAACGATATCCATAGTGGAGAGTGGGCTATGGTCTAACCAAGAGCAGAAAATGACTTTACTTTCCCAATCAGCACAGAGAAAGTGCTGAAGAATAGATTAGTAAGCAGACCAATGATTCTGAACATGCAGAGCCAAAAACTGCGACATTTTGGAGAGATTGAGATGAGATCCTTTTGGCCATGGCAAGAGGCTTCAAGATTTCTACAGGATACAGTTCATGTATTCAGAAAAGGAAAGGGGCTATTGGTAATTAAAGGGGCGGGGGGAGAGAGGGAGAAAACACAGTTGCTGCAGAATAGAAGCTAAAGATGCTGAAAGATGTAGGATCATTTCAAATGACCTACTACAAGATGGGTGCCCATGGAGCACGCTTTCCAAATGGCGGGGTGCTGCCTGATATATAAAACAGTGGTACCTGTTCAGGCTGTCTCTGCATAATCAAGGGAGTGGAGGTGAGAATTCCATTTTAAAGTGGCTTAAAGTATCACCTGGCAAGGAGTATGGAAGATCAGGCCTTCTTTTCACTTTAAACCCCTTTGCCCAATACAATAAAGCACCAGGATGGGGTCCCTATGCTTTGATTCCTCCAGTTTCTCCTCATTCTCAGCCTATCACAAATCAACAAGTAAGCAAATGTGTATATATAGCATATGGTAATAGATGCTCAGGAGGGAACACTAGAGCTGGGTAAGAGAATAGGAAGTATTGAAAGGAGTGTGATGTTATAATTGATGTTCATGAAATTACTCATTACTATGGTGACTTTTAAGAAGAGACTTGGAGGGGAGCAGGACATGCAGCTCCCTGGAGGACAGCATGCCAAACAAAAGGAGCAGAAAGATCAGAACTCCTGAGGTGTGAAAATGCCTGGTGTATTTCAGGAACTGCACAAAATGCAGTGCAGCTAAAGCAAAACAATCAAAATAGAAAGCAGATGATAAAAAGAGAAGTAGTAGGGGTGTAATTACATAGGGCCCTATAATGCTTTGTTCGAAGCAGCATCAGAGGGTTCTGAGGAGTGTGATGGTCTCTTCTGTGCTTAATAGCAAGCATTACTCTTGAGTTGTGATGAAAATAAATTACGGGGGGGGGGGAGTGCAAAAGCAGAAAGATCCGTTAAAATATCACGGAAATAATCCAGTTAAGAGATGGTATCTTAGACCAGGAGAGTAATTGCCAAGGTGGTCAGAAATAGCTTGGGGATATATTTTGAAAGTAGGCCTAAAAGGATCTGCTGATGGGTTGAATTTGTCATGTGCTAGAAAGAGGGGGTTCCAGGATGACTTCAAATTGTTGGGCTGAGCCAATCGCTCTTTACTAGGATAGGCAAGAATCTGATGGCATGAAACCTGAAATAAATTCTTCCACAAGGCTCGGAGTAGTAAATTGTTTGCCCACATGAATTTGTTTTAAAAATTAGGCTTCTGTAATCCATCAAATCCCTTTTATGTTCCAGTCACTGTAACAGAATTAGGCTTAATAATAATTCAGTGTAAATACCTCTAGCAAGGATTTTTGTTTTTTTTATTCTATTTCTTGATCCCTTTTTCTGTTCTGCATTTGTCCTTGGCATATTTGTGATTTTCCTCTAAGATGCTTCAAATACATTTTCAAATTCATTAAGAGCAATAAAGAAAAATAAAACAATGATAATATTTCCTACAATTGTGTTCTTCCAGGGATGTCAAGGGCCCATACATCTCCTTGAGTTTCAATATATTTTATACAATATAATTGAATATAACAGATGAAAGTGAGGATTGAGATTTTATACTTTTTCCTAAAAGGCTACAAACCCATGAACAAGCAATTTCACATTTCTAGTGTAAAATAATATTTTATATATTAACATATTTTTATAAGTGTATTATTTTTGTTCAAGCTTTGATGGGTTCAGAAACAATTTACTGTGATATTTCTATCAAATAATGGCTGAAAAATATTCAAAGAAAATATGTCTCTGTTATATTAGACATTCCTCCAACACTGGCCCAGGCTACATGCAAACAGCACAGTAATTGAGTCTCCAGAGATGTTACAGAGCATCTCTTGATATAATACACACTCTAATTATAGCAAGGATGTCAAATGTGAGACTGTCAATAAAGCAATACTTGAAATCTGCCTGAATTAAAATACTCCTGAGCCTTATTACTCTAAAGAAGTAAAAGAGACATAATATGTGGCCTGAACTTATATCTTTGGA
>NW_017732507.1:165172-180388 GCF_001890085.2 Hipposideros armiger | reverse complement strand
AACATTTCATTTGATTATTTTAAATAGATTGCTTTCCACATGTTACTTTACTATTACTAACAGTCTAATAATAGAAGTTATTCTATTCTGTTATATTCTTTCAGCTCTAACAATTTTGACTCCCCAGTAGATATGTATTTGCACATTTCCCAAATGACTAAGAATACATGTGAACTTTGATTTGATCTGTCTTGATCTAAGCTTTGCCAACAAAGTTTCATAGAGCCATTACCTGTTCTTACTCTCTTTGGCTGAGACTTTAATTCTTCCTCTAAGTTAAAGTAAGCCAGGATTTAAATTCCTGTGGATGAGTGACATATACCCTGCTTATGCTCAATGGGGATTTATACTCTTTAATTAAAAGTGAAAATTTTCCTTCCCCACACCCTTTGAACTATAATCACATCTAGGGATTGCCACTGTGCTTGCTGAGAACATGCCCAGAAGACACAAATGGCTAATGTTCTGCATAAAGCACCGTAACTTAAATGGAGACTAATGTTTTTCCATCACTGAACAAACCCTTGTCGAGTCCCTGCTGGGCGTAAGCTCAGGTCGTTCCTGCTAAATCTCTAGTGACCAGAGGCAGTTGATTTAATATCAGTATATTTCAGGTTTTCAGGGATATTTAAATCAAAGCTTCCATTTGAAAGATATTTTTGGGTGTGTGTTTGTAGGCACAGTAATTGGGCCACAACTAAGGGGAAAGAATCTAAGCAGAAACACATTCTTGGGGATCAATGAAAGTAGGGGTGGACTTCAAATATAGGGCTTCCTGGTTATTCAGGCTTCAACACTAGCTGATGTTGGTTTAATTTGAAGCTCTGGGTTTGGTTGGCATGAATCAGACTTTGTACTGGGGAGGAAGAACATAGAAATCTTACAGCAGCTGGTCCACCCTATCCCTCAGTCAGCGGTGGTGAGCTCAAGTCTCAGCTGATTGGGGTTGGGATCAACAGCCCTTCATAAAACGCGGGCAGGGCAGCCTGTATGTAGGGACATAAGTTAATCCTAGTTACACAGAACTGGGGAAACTGGGCCAGAGCCACGGCATGAAGGTTTGACTGTTTAGTATAGACCTATGTAACTATTTTAAAAGTAAATTAATTAAATAAAAATGTAATTCCATACATCACCAAGAGTGCATATGTTTTATCTGAAGACATATAAGGATGCTTGCAACCCTCATTCCAAAATAGAAAACACAAGTTCATAAAGTTTATTAAATTAACTACAACATACCTTATAACTCTTCATTATGTATAAATTAAGGCAATTACTAGTTGAGGCTATGGACTTTGCATACTCTTTTTCTGATAATAAAAATCATAACAACAATAATAATGGCTAACAATTATTGAGATCTTACTATTATTTTCCCCATTTTGTATATGAAGGGACTCATGCACAAAGTGGTCAAGTAACTCTTCCAAGATCACACAGTTAGTAAGTGATAGGGCCAGAACATTAATCCAGAAAAATAGATTCTGGAGCATTATGAGAAACATACACATACACACACACACACACACACAAAACCAACAACAACAACCAAAAAAAACCCCACTTTTTCATTGTTTTTAAAAAGCGATGTATTTTAAATATGCACTAGGGTTTGAGTAATTGGTCCCTTTAATCTGAATCCAAGGCACACCATGTCAAATGGGAGATTGTAATGGGATTAAAGAGAAAGGGAGGATGTATTAGCAATTGGAATAAATTGTATTGTTTTAAACAAAGTACCCATGAAGCAAATATGGAGAAAGGAAAATACAAATAAGTGTTTAGGAGTAAATTGTTTAGATACAGAAAACTGACTTGATATTTAATCTATTTTAAGTGAAATAGTTTCTGATCTTTTGTATTGTATGTATTTATAATTCTGTTTTGCATTCATATATTCCTATAAGATGTGGAAAAAAAGTCCTTTAAAAGCCTATTTATTTGGTTTTCTCTATTACATATATATCTTAATTTTGGTTTTAAATTAGTCTCAAGGTAAAAATTATTACATAGATACAAGCAACTATACTTCTACTGGTCTCATAAATGTGTCCTGTATTCTTTTTTTTTTTTTTAGAAAATTCATGTTTCACTTTCTTATCTTGTTTATTTCTTTATCAAGTCCTATGCTGTCCTTTTAATTTCACAATTGGAAGTAATATTCTTAAGACAGTGCCTCACACAAAATAAGTTCCTAATAGATATTAGTTATTTGGTCATTGTCGCTATCAGCAGAGTAGTTGGATAACCAGGGAAACACTGGAACTATTCACTAAACTGCCACTAGAGGGAGAGCTAAATGTTCTGTGCACCATGATAATGGAGCCATTGTAGGCAGCTTTACATAAGAAACTGGATGGGAAGAAGCAAAATAAGGAAGTGGTGAGAGCACAATGGAGTAGAGGATGACAGTGCCAGGAAGCAGCAGCGAAGCTTGCTGGGGTAAATCCAAAACGTGTTTTATGAGGCATGAGGTAGTTGTCAAAAACTAATAATAGAACCATGTAGTAGGAATAGCAGAGGATAACAAAAAACACCCTACCTTCTAGGAATAAAAGCCTGACCCCTTTTTCTCCATTTTAAAGTTACTGACTCAGACAATGTTAATGAGATTTTTGAAGACTCTTAGCCTTGATGCATAATCTGTGAACTTTAATATTTGTTGCGTCAGCCTTATTTAATTATTTTTCTTGCTCCAACATTGTCCAACAAAATAATAGGAATTCCTAGAAGAGCTGGGCAGGATATGCCAAGTAAAGGATACATTTTTTCAAGCAATAGAAACTGTCATCAACAGAAATGTTAATAATTACCTATGAATTCACGTGAGCAAGACATTTTCAGAGAATGGCCAGCCACTCTTATCTCCTCCACCATCCTGAAGAAGTTCAAAAAGAAATTGCCTGAAAGGCTTATTCAGTCACAGATTGCTAGGTTCTACTCCTAGAGTTTCTGATTCAGGAAATCTGGGGTAGGAAATCTGAGAATTTTCATTTTAACAGGTTTCCAGGTAATGGCAATGATGTTGCTAGTCTGTGGATCGTATTTTTAGCGTCACTGCTCTATATATACGCTTGTCTGTGACAATCAGTTCATATAATTAAAGCACAGTCTGATGAAGCGCAGTCATAGGTTTGATTCTAAAAATGGCCACAGAGCAGAGATTCTAAATGTGTTCTTTAACAGATGAGTATAATTTGTTATAAGGTGGAGACAGAGAGTATGGTTGCACAATTACCAGTCAATAACCATTATTTTAAAAAGAAAGTACACATGCTTTCTAATTATGAATCAACTGTATCATCTTCACATAGTAAAGGTTATGCATTATATTGAATTTACCTTACAGGGTACTAATTCCCAATTACTAGCTGAAGTATTGTCAATTATTTCCTGCTAATCTCAGAACAAGAAACATTTTCTTTCTTTTCAATAAAACGTCGCTGTCATCCTTTTGTCATATCTGCTGCTTTCTCCACTTTAAATAAAAGTATTATGAACAATGTACCTCATATATTTTTCACAATCATAAGTATCACTGATATTTTAACAAATATTTAATAATTTTCTATAATCATCTTGAAAATTGGGTGCTTTTTTGTGATTATTTTAATAATCAGCTTTATATTCTGTTTGGTTTTTATTTGTCTACTAAAATACAATTTGTCACTGAGTTTTGTGTTTCCTAACACAGAAACCCAGGGTTTAGTTTAATGTTATTTACTTCGTACACTAGACAGCTGTCAGGTCCCGTTTCTTCTTTTTTCAGTTGACCTATCATATTTCACCTTTCCTATTTTTCTTTAAAGACTTTTAACTCTTACCTAACATTGTTCATGTTGAACTACTTTTCCCAGTTCTTCATGATTTTAGCAACAAAATAAATGTGAAGATGATGCCAGGGTTTCAAAGCTGTCCTCAAATTTGATCACTCTGATTGGGGGAAGTATCTGTCATATTATTAATTAGCATGATGTAACAAACAAGACTGTTTGGCAAAGTCCATTTTCATCTGTTTTTTTCTGACTTGAGAATGTGACTTTCTTTCACTTTGATCAGTCAATTAATTTACAAGTAAAATAATGCATTTTTGATATTATATTTCTTATATCTAGAATTTTAATTTGTCCTTTTTTGTAACTTTTGTTTCTGTCCTTTCCATTCATGTTTTCCACTGCTTTTGCTAGATTCTTTAATGTACCTATTATAAATTATCATTGTCCTTATCTGATAATTCTGGTATTTGTCCATCTCTGAGTCTGTCTCTGTTGACTATTTTGTCTCTTGACAAAGCATCATATGTCATCGCTTCTTCAGATTTCTCATTTTTTTTAATTTAATGCCAAAATTATATGCGATATAACATTAAAGGGTAAGGTAAATAAGATTTATGCTCAGAAACAAGCATGCCTCTTTTTGTACTACACTGTAAACTGATGGAGCGGAGTAGGGCTGGAGGTGACTTAACGTGGTTTGTGTTGAGCTGGATTAGGCTTTGTGGTAGCTTTAGTCAGATTCCGTTTACTACAGGCAGCCGTTGCCTTCATATCCACTGTATGGTACGGGATGCCTGGAAAATTTCTCAAAGCTCTCTTATTCTGCTCTAGGACTTCACGGGCCTTGTATTACTTTACTATTGCTGTTAGACACTTAATGGTGTAATACAGCAAATTTATTATTTTACAGTTCTGGAGGTCATAAGTCTGAAAATGTCTCACTAGGCTAAAATGAAGGTGAGCTCTATTCCTTCTTAAAGCACTAGGGGAGAATCTATTTTCTTGTTCTTTTCAATTTCTAGGGACCAGCTGCCTCCCTCAGCTCATGGCTCCCTTTCATCTTCAGACCCATCGATTACATCAATCAAAAGCTCCACTTCCACGGGCACATTTCCCTCTTGGACTCTGACTTGCCTGCCTCCCTCTTGCATTGAAAAGGACCTTTGTAATGACATTTACACAGCTGGATGATGCAGGATCGTCTCCCTGTCATAGTACCCTTGACCTAATCACATCCGCCAAGTTCTTTTTGCTATCAAGGTAACATATTCACAAGTTCTAAAGAGCAGGCCTTGGGCATCTTTTGGAGGCCATTGTTCTGCCAGCCACAGGTCCTCTGCGCCTGCGCTTCAGGAAGGTCTCAGTCAGCTTTCTGGCTCTCCCCAAGCCACAGAAGGCCTGCTGCCATATATTAAATTTCAAAGTCAACGTGCCTATGGGCACGTTCTCAATTCTCATGCCTGTCCTTAAATTTCAGTAAGCCGTCTGTACTTGTGACCCCAGGGGTTCTTTCTCAACTCTGCTGCCATTCTCTAGCCATGCATGGCCACTGCTTTGTACTCCATGTAGAAATGAGATGCCTGCATGGTCCTCTCCGTTACAGGCCTCAGACTTCCTAGACGATGTGTGCCTGGATCTGCTGGGGAGTCTCTCTCAGTCAGCTCTCCTGTGGCTTCTCCAGTAACAGGTAGCCACCACCTCCTACTCTCTGAAGGCCCAGAGTGTTTGTGTAGTTCTGTTAAATCTGTACCTCTTTCAGCCAGTCTGCTAAACATGTGCCATAGAGCGTTTTCCTGCCTTCATCTTAATATGTGTGTTTCTCTAAGGCCCACAAGAAAGAGTTGTGGGCGTGTGCAGGTTCTCCTTGTGTTTGGGGCGCCCGGGGATGGTTCACAGTCTTGCACCATACACCCCAGTCTTTTACAAAGTTCATCTCTTATCTTCTTACCTGAACTATAGCAGCATACTCTGATCCTGCCTCTTCACCAATGATAAATGCAGTATGAGGCTGTTTTTTTCCCTAGAGGAACTTGTCACTTTCTGAATTTTAGTTTATTAGGTTTCTCTGTAACCTCACTTCTCTGATGAAAATTTTAAAACTGTGATTTTGTAGGTTTTTCTACTCCGTAACATCAGTAGAGTAGTAGTATTCTGCTGTGTCTTTATGCATACGTACATTCTAAATGGAAATAGAAGTTTTCCAGTTTTATTGAAATCTTGACGGGCAGGGTGAACCAGCTAATGTATGGGTTACAGATGGCATTTGTCCAGGATTGTTGTCAACTCCAGTGCTAAACCCATCTGAATTTCAGACTAAATTACTACCTAAGATCCAATCCAAGATTTCATCCTCATAAATGGCTGCTAAATTATTGGATAAACAGTGAAGGAAAGGTGAAGGAAGACTCAATTTACACATTATTAATTGTGTTAGTTCGCAGAATAACACCTTAAAAATCAAAAGAAGGTTTTAGAAGCTTTTCTCAGCTTGACTTTAAAGCCCTTATCCTGGGTCTTCTTGGTTAGAAGTTCCAAGCAGAAAGCTTGGCAGTATTTATAGTTGCTAAGAATAATTAGCTCTATAATTTTCCTACATATAAGAAGGAATAACCCTGAAAGCTGGTGTGAAAGCATTATCTGTTGACACAGACTTTCTTTTAAAATCAAAGACTTTGCAGGAAGGGGATAAGAAGTCTTTGAAGGAGACCTTGGGTCTGTTTGGAAATGTATATTTTACTTGTTTACTCAGAAGCCCTGGAGCACAGACTCCTGCTGAGGATAAACAATGGAGCAAGCCCTGAAGTCCTAGTAGAGACCACATGCCATAATGCAACTGGGGATACTCTTAGCAACTGCATAGCCAGAAAATCACGGCTAAGCCATACCACAGAGATGTTCTAATAATAACAGGAACATGAGGCCGAGCCGTGAAAATGACTGCCAGGAACCACTCAGGCCTCAGAAGCCATTGGCAGCATGAAAACAGCAAATGCTGCAGGTGTACACGTGGCTGCTGAGCAGCAATCAAAAGAGGACTTGGTCAAGTGGAGAACACCTATAGTGTACACACATCTCTTTTTTACCAATAGGGGAAAAGAAAAGCCTTCCTCATGTGTATCGAAAATGTTAGAGGCTTTTTCAAAGAGCTACATGTAGAGCGGCTACATGGAAGAGAAGGAAGAACCAGGCTGGATTAAACCAAATAATACTGTGACTTTTATAGTAAAGCTGTGCTAGAAAACTTCATTGGGCATAGGCGATCTGCAGGGCTTTTCCTAATCTCCCCTGCCGCAGTTCCCCGTTAGTGGGGAAGGAAGAGGAGGTAGAATGTGTTGCTCTTAGGGAACCATCCAGCACAGAAGAACCCATCAGGGCAGACCCAACGCAGAGCTGGAGTGTGGGAGTTGACAGTCCTGTCATAATTCAAGTTCTTGCCCTTAAGGCTTCAGAGGAGTGAGGAAAGTTATGATCCTCCCTCCAACAAAAGATTCCAGAGCAGATACACAGCCCTGACAGGAAATTAATTCTACTAATGTTCTGCTGAGGTGGCAGATGGTCGCAAACAAGATAACTGTGACAAATCAACAAATTACCTCCTGGGGCTTAGCAAATTAACATGCCTGAAGAAGCTGACCCAGGAGAAGTTTCAGCAGTGTGGCACTCTATGCTACCAAAGACCAAATGATTGGGACACGACCCCAGATATAGCTGGGGATATCTCCTAGCAGAGACGATGGACAGAACTTGATACAGATGCTCGCGGGACTAAATTCCATGACTCCTTGTGCTACGGAAAGGATGGCTATTCCTCAGCAAAATTGACCATAATGAGAACTGAGCTGCAATGATGGGCTTGGGAAGGATAGGGAAAAATGAGGTGTCATCAGAGATAAACCTTCCTGAACACGTGGCCCGCTCTGTCTCTTAAAGCAGAGACCCCTGAGGCAGAGCATGAGAGTAGAATACTATCAAAGGGTACATAATCCCAGCCTGAAGGATTAGAGAAACTAATGTGTGCTGGGATTCAGAAAATGGAAAAGGTGTGATAGAGCTGGGTTTCTCAAACCTTAATATTTATATGAACCGCTTGAGGATCTTGTTAAAACAGATTCTGAGTCTGCATTTCTTACAAGCTCTTCAGTGATGCAGGCGCAGCTGCCTGAGAACCGCACGCTAAGGAGTGTGGGGATAGAGACCTGGGGCAGGGATAATAATCTCACCCCCCTAGCTAAACCTAAACATCACACTGCTAATGGCTAGTTTTGTTTCATTTTGTTTATAAAGCAGGCAGCATCCCCAGAGACCATGATTCACTGGCAGTTTGGTTTCTGCCTCTGTGTCCCTGTGCTGTAGTCATGGTCCTTGGAACTCCAGAAACTTCCAGGCCTCCTTGTCTTCCCAAGGCGTGGTCAGCACTCAGGCTTCATAGACCATGTTAAGGAGCAGTCTGGAGCCATGAATACGCATGCATGTGACTCTGACCTCACTGCTATTACTATCAGATTGGGGCAAAAGGATGACATCAGGAACTGAGTTGGGCAGGTTTTTGCATGCAAATTTTATAGATGGCCATGGTACGCTAGAACATTTATCTTGACTCTTACTAAATTCATTAACCATTTCTTACTAGATAGCGACAAGTTTAATAAGGAAACGTGATCAGAAAATAGCATATGGGAGATGTAGTAAGTTCCTCCAGAAGATTGGATTTATACAAAACGCAGTGTTGCTGTTGGTCTTATACATCATATAGATATAGCAGAGACACCAACACGCATCTGAATATAAAGCTGACTCCTCCAGATGCTCCTTCCAGCAGGTGCAGCAAAAAGGCTGCAGGTTTTTCCCCAGACTGTTCCTTGAACGGGTGCTATTAAATAACATCTGCCTTCTGCTGCCCATAAACCTTTAATTGAAGTCCTCCCCACAATAACAGTCTAGTTATCTGATATTCATTTGGGTCAGGTTTGTTTGAAGTCCTAGAAGAGACACATATAACAGCTTAAGACTCAAAGCCAATCCCTGCTGAGAAATAGCAACAAGGCAGCTATCATAATTACGTCCTTCTTCAGAATTTTTTTTTCAGTCAGATCTTCTGTAAATTGGTCTTCTCTATGAAAACAATGACAAGCATCCCTGTGTACTGTAATGCAGGCTATACAATTAGGGAGCTTTTCCCACCCACTTTAAACAATTCTCTATAATTTACATTAGAGTAGGATCCCCAGACTTTAGGATTCATGGATCAAAAAATTTTTAAAAATAAAAATCAAAGTACTGGCTTAGGGTTGTTAGCTTTACTTTGCCAATTAAGATTTTTTTAAAAAAAGGAAAACCTAGTCTCAACCACTATCTGTTGTCATTATAATTTCACAAAAGAAACAATATGTTAACACCAAATACAGAAAAATAGGAAGGATATTTTCAAAAAATAAAATGGAGTCCTTTAGTAAGGACAAATAAATTTAGTTTTATAGAAACTTCCCTATCTATTGTTTTTCTCCTTTTCACCGTGAATCTTTCATTTATATTATTTCTCAAGCCAATTTCATCTTTTTCTTTGCCTTCTTGCTTATCAGCATTGCCCATCATTTAGAATCTGAGCATTCATTCAAGTTTACCAACGAATAGATGGTGAATTCAAACCTAAGCCTATTTGATTGTCACCACTTAACTCCTGGCAGCAACCTCAAAGCAAACTCTCCTATTTTTGTTGTTGTTGTTATTTTCTATTCAGTTTTGCTCACAGACTGATTTTTTTCCCCCTTCACCTGAAAAATATTGGCAAACTCTTACCTCTGAATTGTTCTAACTTAAGTCACATGCTCATCACACCTAGTCCCTTTTCCTAAAATTGTCCCATAACTTCTCTTCATAAATTCAGTCTGTGTTGTTGTAGTTAAAAAACAGAAATCTTGATATTATCAGATCAATCCCTTTCATAAAACTCCTGCAGCTTCCCTTTCTCTTAGATACATAATATTTTCTATAGATGGCCTGCTCTATACACCTGTCATTTCATTCCATTTCCTCATTTCTCCTCTGGTCCACTTAACCTACACTTTACCCCTCCCATGTGTCTAAGGCTTTAATTTACACTAGAAAACCTGTTAGCCTTCAACACCCATCCCCCCCCTGTTTCAGGCGAATAACACTCAGTTCAGATTATATCCCTCTAGGAATCATTTTTTGACCTTCTGGCCAGGCAGGTGATTCTCCTATATTTTGTCTTGGTACTCCTATGTAACATTGAGAGAAAATGTAGAAAAATAAGAGGCTTATGGGCGCCAGAGTCATAAAATTTGATTTATTCCCCAGCTGTGTTATTTCACTAGCTCTGTCACCTGGCAAGTTACTTCAACTGTCCGATACTCTATTGTCATATACGTGAAATGACAAGTCATATCAACCACATAGCATATATTGAGATAAGATATAAAGAATGCCACTTACAGTACCTGGCCCAAAGAAAACGTTCAATGACTGATAACTTTTAATGGTAAGTTGAATTGAGAATTTTTGAGATCATTATTATATGGACTTATACATTCTATTGAAAATGTTCTGTTATTTATCTACCTTCCCCACTAGACAACGAACTCCTTAAAGCGGAGATTGTGCTTTGCTTGTGTATCTCTAGGGAACAGCTCAGCAAATTGCATAGTGTTGGTTGAATTAATGAACACTCCGGTACCCTAAAACACTGTGATTTACAAGGAATTAACTTACACTAAACAGGCACCTGAAACAGAGCCAGCAAGCTGTATACTATTTTCAGGTTTCTCTGGGGATCGCCCCATGAAAAGGCATGCTCGAAACTCAGAGAATGCTCTCTGGGGCACACTCTCCTTCAAGACAGAGTCTTAAATTAATCTTGCCTTGTCTTGTAATATCAATCAGAGTAGACTTCTCTAGGCTCTTATTAGAGACCTAACACAATTTTGCATTTTGTTTTATGGCTACTAAAATGCTGCTCAATATTTTTAGAGAGTGTTACTTCTGATAATCTTACTAAATATGTCATTCAGTCATTAAGAAAGTAGCTTACTTTTAAATATTTAAAAACATAAGGCTTAAGCATAAAGTATTTTTTCTGAGTTGTTTCTCTAAAGAGATTTGAGTCTAAATAGGATTTGTTATTTCAAAATGGCACACTAGTAAACGGGTAAAACATTTAAAGGCCAAAGCACAGCTGCAATTGTGAATAAAATGTTATTAGATATGTCCTTGATCTTTAGCTTTATTACAGATTGGAGAGTTTCAATTTTTAATAAAATTCATTGCAGTGACAGATAAGATAGATTGTTCCCACTGGTGGATCACATCAAAGAAATGATATAACATGCCTGACTACCAAACATAATGTATGATTAATTCATTGAATTAATTACTTCTTTTGTTGCATATTCATGCATTTTATTGAGAAAAAATTCCCTGAAGATCACTTTTCTATGGAGAAACATAATGAAAATAAAATGAACAAGATGTTTCAAATTAAAAAAAAAAAAGAATTGTAGGCCCACCCAATAATGCTGGTTAGCATATGATTTACAAATTGAGCAACAGGTTAAATATTTGTTCAGGATAAAGGAGGGGATGACAAAAATCATCATCACATTGTCATTGAATTTGAAAGAACATAAAAATAAATATTGCAGCAAGCCAACTTTCTGTATGGTAAAATAGTTCTTCTGTCTTTGTTTTTTTTTTTTTTTAAGAATTATGGCAGACCCTTTAAGGCTACGATGGTGTTTCTCTAGTAGTTCATGTTTACCTTCTTCCATTTTCCTATTGACCCACTCACAAAAACAGTGGATGGAAACACATAGTCACAACAGCATTAGGAAAGGAGTGTGTTAATTATCTGCCAGTACCAAAGAGAAATATTCACTAATCAAAGTAAGGATGGAGTCCTAAAGCACAGCAAGCACTTTCAAGGAAAATATAGTGACATTTTTATTCACAACTATTATAGCACTCTTTCTCAGATATACACTTAGCAGAGGGACAGATCTATGCATCCCTAGTGAAAAGGTGTTATTGCTTTGCTTATTTTATTTTTGTGTTATTTTGTTTTGCCATAAATTCCTCACAACTCCCTCATCCCCACCCCTTGCCCCATGAAAAACACTCTATATGGATATGGAGACTGTGATGTCTAATTAATGCAATTTAGTTAAAGCAGATAAAGGCAAGTAATGATGGATTATTTCCTGGAATATAAAGTAAGCAATAGAACACCTGGGTATAAGTATACTTTGGTTTCTATACTTTATCCATTCTTTCTAGGAAGATTTTTAACACATCACAGTTTAATCTGATAGCCACTGTCCATATGTGGCATTTAAGCACTTGAAATATGGCTAGTACAAATTGACATGTATTGTAAGTATAAAATACATAACAGATGGTGAGGAGTTTGTATTTTTTAAAAAAGGAAAAAGCTTATCAATGTGTTTAATATTTATATATTTTAGATGTGTTGGCTAAAGAAAAATATATTATTTATATTAACCTGTCTTTTTAATTTTTGTGTGTGATTATTAGAAAAAAATTTAATTACATATCTGGTTCATATTTGTGACTTTCGTTATATTTCTATTTGATGGCCATGGTTTAAAAAAGTTATTCCTATACAACTTTTTAAATAAACTAGAACTATATTGCTCGCTATATAATTAGACAACTAGCCAGCAGAATCAGGATATTCCTTCTTGTTTCAATAAGATAAGACTAGATAAAGGATGCCAGACACTTGATTAGTAGTTGTGAATATCCAACTTGACCATCCTCCTAACCTCACACTGCTTAAAACCTTAAAGAAAGTTCTAATAGCAAAAAGTTTACAGTCAGGGAAATTAAGAAAAATGTGTCCTCTCTGTTGGTTGAGATAAAGGAGGCATACACATTCAATTGTGCAAACTATGAACAGATATAATTATCATTATAACAACAAAACATGAGTCTATGAAAATATTTTCTATTGTAAGAGACAATATATTCATTATACCATTGGAGGGAAATTAACACAACAGTAAGAACTGCATTTTAGAAAAAATTTTGTTCTCAATGAAATTCAAAAAAGCATGATTTTATAAAACTACATATCAAAATGAACTGCTTAGAAAATAGACCAAAATACAAATAGAGCTGACCATAGAAGACTGAAAAAACTGGGTGAGACTGCAAGGAAATAGAATGACTTGAATAGAAGCATCAGTACTGTTATACTCATTTCCACATGTGAAGTCAAGGAGATATTGGGAATTTCTGGAATGTGGTTGGCATTGTTCCTAGTATCTCCTTGACTTCTAGACATAACGCAGATGGTAACAGATAAAACGCAGCAACCCAGAGCTAACTGTAAAATCTCATTTATATCAAAAATTTAGTAGAGGAAAATTTGTTTAAATCGTGTTAACCTTTTTTAATTTGAAAAGGTAATAGTTTCACTGAAAAATGTGCCATCAGTTACTGAACAGGTAGGCACACATAATTTTCAAAAAGAAAGTAAGAAATCAAAATAAAACACTTAATATAAGGATATAATTGAGATAGCTAAAATTTACGTGATTATTCACTAATGTGAAATGAGATAGTGAACAAAACAAATTATTGATATGATTAATGAAAAATAGCTGATAAAGCAGCAAGACTGAGTTTAGAGAAAATGAGTAGAAAAGTTCAAAAATAACACATCAACCTTGGTGAGAGAATTCAACAACTAAAACCAGTTCCCATGCTTTCTAGTAAGTCACTGTATGTATCATAACTATAGTCAATTAGTTATAAATATTAAAAACATGTTGAGTATGAGAGCACAAGCTTGAGCAACTTCAAGGACTTACAACTTAGACCAATTTCATCTTGAAATTCCATGACTTGCAATAGTCATCTCTTTTTGAAACACAGAAAGCTGCTGTCTTCTCATCTATGAAAGGGTTTCTTTGTTTTGACAACTCTAAATCAACCATGACCCAAGATGTAATGAAGAGGTGGGTTTTTTTTAATCTCCCCTCTTCCTATTTCCTTTTTTTGTGATTAAGCAAATAATGGTGGAGTAAAAAAAGATAATCAATATAAAATTAACTAAAGCAAGAGTGGCAAACTCCTATGCCTTCAGAGGATTCACAGATAACATAAATGTGGGAGGTTGTTAAATACAGAAGGTGCCAAATCAATTATACATATTTTAAGAAAGGAAAACTATTAAAATTGTAATACTCAGTATATACCATTAGCAAAAGATGAATACAAGTCACGTTTCACTTCTGCAATTATAAAAGGTGCTCAAAGTGGTTACCATCAGCGTCTAGACACTTCTGATTACAGCAAACTCCTGCTTGAGCAACAGTGACCAAAGAGTCCACTTGTATATATTTTTTGGCACCCCTGGTATATGACAATAGAATGTGGCCTAATCATGACAGAATTTATGTTTGCCATTCGTCTTCTAAAAAGACAACCACCTCTGTATTTAGTCTTGTTTTATTCCTAAACTCAAAAATCTTTGACTCAAAATTTTTTGTTAAAAGCAAAGCTAAATAAACATAATTATAATCCTAAAATTTAAACCCAGGATAGTAAGCCCACTAAGAGATGAATAAAAAACAAAACTTTAAAAGCACAGAATGATATCTGGCAGTTAATATGATAAATCAGATAAATTATTTTAAAATAATGGTAAATATTATAGAATATTAAACACATTAAATACAACATGTGTGTATATATATATATATATATATATTATAATATAATATATAACTATGTATATAATCAGTGAAGTCTGATATCACACATTACTTATAAAATCTGCAACTACATGGAGCACTTCCACTGTTTAAATCTTCCAGCATTTCAATCAGAGACTCTTCCAGGTTTGGGTGGAGCTTTTGAAAATCACCTCTCATTATTTTCCAGGCAAGCTCATTGGTTTTTTTTTTTTTTGGTTTTTTTTCTTTACATTTTATGACTCATTTCTATAGTTCAGTTTCATTTGATTAAGTCATTGACATTTCTGACATTTTGGTGTCATTCTTCTTCAGAGTCTACTATTATGTCTTGCAATATTTATTGCAAACATTTTTTAAATAGAAGAAATTTTAAAATTTATGTAATGAATAAGACTTGAGAGAATACTGTTACTGTGAAATAAAATCATGTACTCACAGAGAGGGAAAATCTGAAAAGAGTGCCAGGAAAATGAAAAGCACAATTAACCAAATTAAGAACTTCAAAAAAACTATTGAACAGAAATATTGAACAGTGGTATCCAAATACTACAAAAATTCAAACCAGAGGGAAAATTTCAAGCTTGAGAAGTTAATTTAGAGGCATCAAGGGACCGGCTGAGTGGCGCGATGGTTAAGAACTGGCTTGGGACGCCAGAGGGCCCTGGTTCGGATCCCACATATGAGGGCCAGTGACACTGCCC
>NW_017732507.1:163953-165072 GCF_001890085.2 Hipposideros armiger | reverse complement strand
GCAATGATGGTGCCAACTTGGGCCAGTGAAGCAACGTCCTCCACAACTAGACTGAAGAACAAAACGACAGCAACTTGTCTGTTCCCCTTCCCCCAAATCCCCAGTACTGTTCCCATCCCCCAATTCGCCAATTAAAATCTTTAAAAAAAAAGAGGCATCAAGAAAAGATCAAATGAATAAAGTGTAAGGAGGAAGCAAATAATGTGGCAAAACATAAGTAAGTGTTCATGAGGCAAATAATTAAAGGTAGAGCTTACACTTCCTTCATGCCTACGGTTTATACTCTGCCTGTCATGGTTGTGTTGCTCTAAACATATTAGTTTATTAGGTCAATGAATCCTCACAGCAACCCTGGGTTTGAGGGCTATAATTGTCATGCCCAATTACAGACAAGAAAACCAAAACACCAAACTATCAACTTCCTCAGATCACAGTTGCCATGTGGTAGAGACAGGATTAAACCTGAAGTTGTCAGATTCTGCAGCCTATACTCTAAATGAGGTTAGTGTATCATCTCTCAAGAAGAAATGAGCAGCCATAACTAAGCATATGCAGAACTAATTTAAACATAGCAACACTTAGACATGCTTGTTAATTTAAACAAATTATGCATAAATAAACATAAATATGTATATATGTATATGACTGCATATCTACTTCAAGTATTTATAATAATCCAGGAAGAGAGATAGAATGTCTACAAAGAAATATATATCTTGAAACATCCATGACAACACCCAAAGCCAAAAGATAACACTTCCTTTCCTATGGAGCTCAAAATAGAAACACTTTTTTTTTTTTTAAGATTTTATTGGGAATTGGGGGAGGGAAACAGCGTTGGGGAATCAGGGAAGGGGAACAGACAAGTTGCTGTACTTTTGTTCTTCAGTCTAGTTGTGGAGAATGTCACTTCACTGGCCCATGTTGGTATTATCATTGAGTTCTTCCTGGGTGAGGCAGTCGCTCGCTGGCCATTGGACGGCGGCTCACGGAGGCTCACAGCAGATCACGTCGGCTGCCAGCCGCTCACACTAGCTTTAGGCAGCCCACTGCAGCCCCCACGCGGCCTACGCCGTCGCCGGCAACTGGCCCTTATATGTGGGATCTGAACCGGGGCCC
>NW_017732507.1:78001-163933 GCF_001890085.2 Hipposideros armiger | reverse complement strand
TGGGTGAGGCAGTCGCTCGCTGGCCATTGGACGGCGGCTCACGGAGGCTCACAGCAGATCACGTCGGCTGCCAGCCGCTCACACTGGCTGCCAGCCACTCACAGTAGCTCATGGCAGCCCCACTGCTGCCTCGCTGGCAACTAATGCAGCCCAGCTCCAGATCGAGCTGTTGTTCACCATCTTAGCTGTAGAGGGCGCAGCGTCACTGGCCCTCATGTGGGATCTGAACTGAGGCCCTGCTGCTCAGAGCTGGTGTCCCGAGCCAACTCTTAACCAATGCACCATTCGGCCATCCCTGGAAAGACGTTTTCAAATGGAGATATTTAGTTGGCATCACAGAGCCGAATTAACCTTTGTATGCACATTACACCAGGAAAACATTCTCAGATGTAAGGCATTGAAAAGCGTACCATCCATGCACATTCTGAAAGTTACGCAATGCATAAACACCAGCAAGGAAGATTAATCTAAGTTAGAAAAAAGTGAGGGATTGTAGTACAGTAAGTGACCTTAGCCATAAAATGATTTTGATATATTAATTTTTCTGCCTATTGGCAACCAATTTTAAAAACAGCATCATATAGTAATGTAGCAAAACAAGGTGTATTTATTTAGTGCCTTTCTGCACCCACCAGATAAGTGGCAACCAGGTCACTTACGTTTGTTCCTAACACTGTTTTTTCAGCAGTACTTGTTATTTTGTTGACATAATTTAATAAGATATTATGTAATCTGATAAAATGTTAATGTGAAAAATTTCAGTTACTGTGAGTTCTAAGTTGAATGTTTTACAAAGTCCTAGTGTCATTAAAAATATATTGTAAACAATTGTACAGACATCTTTTAAAAATTAGAAAAAGATAATAAAAAGCCTAGAAGGAGTCTACACTTAGCTTGCTTTATAAAACATCTTCAACTTTCTACATCATCTTAAAACCTAAAATTGGGATTCTAGAGAATGCACTAGGAGTGTGGCTTATGGAATAACAAAATGAAATTTCATCTGGTCAATTTAAATGTCATGAATATCCCTTGGTCCTACATCAAAATGTGGCCAAACCAATTAACATGCATGTCGAAACGTAATTTGAAATAAATAATGTATTTTTATGATTCCCTGATTAAACTGACTTTTTCAAAATTGCCAATTTAAAAGTGACCCCAAATCGACAAGAGAGTCTGTCTCTGTCATCTCAACAAACGAGAGAGAGAGAGAGAGAGAGAGAGAGAGAGAGAGAGAGAGAGAGAGAGTGAGAGAGAAACAGGAATGAAGACAAACTATATGTTAACAGTGAGTAGAAAAATGTTTTCTTTTTTGGAATATTATTTTCTATTTTCTAAACATAAATTAATTATTAAATAATATATAATAACAGTTTAAAAGTATAGCTTTGTGTAAATCCCTAAATAAAATCCTCTTCTACATCTATGATAGGATTATTAATTTATAAATTTGCAAAATGTTTTCTGGTTTTTTAAATGTTTCTTTCTGTATTAATATAATCAATTTAAAAATGATACCTAGAATATTGGAAAAGAAACTCATTTTTATGTCTCACAGATGATAATGAAAATGAAATAAATAAAATCTATAAATGATACAGTATTTAACAACAATGATAAAAATTGACTTTTCAGATTTGTTCCAATCTTAACCTTAAAACATTTAAAGTTGTTTGGTTTCCTATATCTGGAAAAGAGCTTGCTAATACTTTAATTACAATATTTACAGTATTTCACATTTAAAAGGCATCACAAGGAAATAACTAATAAATAAAATGGGAAAGAAAGTTAATACTCACTGAAATACTAGTACAATGTAAAACATTGAAATTTTCATTGCTATGGAGAAAATAAATAATAGTTATGACATAATTTGTCATTTTTCAGATACTGTGTTGTGGTTTTAATATGGGTTAGTCTAACTTAAATCTCATAACTACCCTTTATTATAGGCATTATTTTTCCCTTTTCACGAATTAGAAAATGAGGTTCAAATAGATTTGGTATCATATCAACCGAGTATGTTCCTGCGCTATTAAGGGATGGAGTTAGGTGCCTCACCGACCATCGTCCACACCAGAGCAGCTTCCCCGTCAGTGGTCCACACAGTGTGGTCCCCAGCGTAGCAGCTTCGACAGCACTTGGCACATTTTTGGAAATGCATATTCTTGGCCCAACCCCAGACCAGCTGAATCAGAAACCCTAGCAATCTGGTTTAACCAACTTACCGAGTGATTTTCAGGCACACACTAGTTTGAGAAACATTATGCTACATCATCTCTTGGGTATTACATCAATTGGAAAAGCACTAAACAGATGTTTTCAGGATCGCTTAAAATCTGTTTTCTTTGTTTGCTTCCTCCTTGTGCTTTAAATTCACAGGACTCTGGAGGACTGTAAAGAAAATCTTGAATATAATATGTAAAGTATAAAAATAGTAAAATTAACTGTTGCTAAGAAAATGAGTATCTTTTTATCCTCAAAGTAGCTTTTGTGTTTATCTTGATCCAAGGCAGAGAAAAGTCTTTAATTTTTGATTACCTAAAATTTCAGTTTTAACACCCAAAATTTGATGTTTTAAAAAGTGACGCAAGAAAGGTAAGGTAGAAAAACAGGAAAAATGGATCTGAAGCTAATATTTATCTTCTCTGTATCTTCCTGAGTGCATAGAGATTATGCATCAGAAATATTATTTTGTTGTTTACGTGTCTTATGGCTTTTCTTGTTCCTTCCATTAAATGCAGTACATGGGATATACTTATCCTGGATGATGAGCTTGATCTCCTTACTCTCAACCAATGAGTTTTTTGCTGTTGCCATTGTTTACTTACTTGTAATGTCACCCACTCCTGCATACAAATCCAAGTCTACAGCATGATCCCTGGGAGTAAATTTCCTTAGAAATCTGAGTCTTCCCAGAAAACAGAAAAGACAGATGTGTTGGGGAGATTCCTTCCTGTTCTGTTGATTGACCATCCTCAGTCTACTCAACTTAGCAGGAATGAAGAAAAAAACCCCACAAAGGATCTAGAAGCATCCTGAGTAGCAACTGCAAGGATCTGGGGCTTTTGATAATGGAAATACACTAAACTTTATGGAAGCAAAGGTATCAGTCTCTTCCATTAGTCTTCAGGTAGGTATACTTAATGTATACCTGGACTGTCAGCTATATATTTACCCACATTTTTGAGGAAATGTTATGGTTCCCTTTGAAATGTATTAGCTATTTAGCTGAAATTATTAGTAAGAAATTATGCTGTACTTAGATTTTGTCTTCAAATATTTGCTTGAGCTCCCAGTATTGAATTCTTTTTTCTCTCATTCTTGTGAAATGCCTCCTTTCCCATACACAGAATGATATGTGGACCAAGCTATGGCTTGGAGTTGTCTACTCTGTTATTAAAACTTAAAATTACTTGAATCTTTTATTCCTGTATCCCCATTATCTTCCTACTTTAACAAATATTCTTGGTTACGGTTATTCTCACTCAGTTTTTCCTCTGGATGGCTTTATAACCACTGGTATTTGTTTTGAGTTGAAATAAACCTATGTACTAATGCAAGAAATAAATATGTATTTCTTCTCCCCCTCCAAAAATGGGTGTGGTTCTACAATTATTCAAATTTAATTTTTTGTTTCCTGTAATTTAGTAACTTTAGTGTGTTCACTGAGGCCTCAAATTGTACTTATTCAATTTATGCTTTACTACTTTATTACCTATATGGTTCTTGCAAATTTATAAAAACAATCAGTTTTCCATTATACTTCATAATTCCTAATTGTGTATACATAGGGGTATTTGTGTACTTTAAATGTCACTTTGTTAAAGTATTTTATTTCTTGCTAATTATACCCTATTCCCCTTTGAAAGTGTAGCACACAATTTACCAGAATACATAATATCCTTAAGAGATGTACTTTATAATAAAATTCCAATGTTAAGAATTCCACAGAACACTGAAGTTTTTTGTCATCCTATAACTTAATTGAAAGAACTGTATACTTGATAGTTGAAAGAACTGTAGGTTTAGAAACATACTGCTCTGTGCTCTTTAAGTACCAAAAATAAATCAGAACTAATGAAAGAAAGGTAGTTTCACCAGTTGGATTCACCAGCATTAGTAAATTAGGGCTCTAATTGTGCAAATTCTCATTTCTGGGTTAATTCCATTAAAATTCCAGAATATTTAAGTCAGGTGCAAAAAATAACAGAGTAATGAACCCAAGACCAATTTTATATGGGGTCATTTACTACATTTTCTTTTTCCTGGAATTTGTGAACAAACTAAAATATTGAATGCTAGCATTTGATGCTCAACTCACATTTAGTAAACAGCATAATTATTTTAGAAATGGGCTAATTCAGTGCCTTAAGCTAGTTTTTGTTCTTTTCCTGATCCTGCAGCCTTTGTAGCCGAGGTAGCTGTTACTTTGCTCTGCTACTATGGAAACAATAGTGGGTATGTCTAATTAAAATAAAACTTTCCCATTTATATAGTAATGTGGTCAGAGCATGGATCCTGAAATTATACTACCTTACTGAGCCTTTGTCTTCATCTATAAAATGGTATAATAATAATAATAGAAAATGGACTGGAAAATACGAAAGTGTCTCATAAACATTTGTACAATAACATACAAATGCTCACTACTTTTATTACTCAATTTATCCTCTGTAAAAATATTAAAGCCACCAGTTACTGAATTGCCATATTTACTGTGTATAATGTGCTCCCATGTATAATGCTTACCCACGTTTTTGGCCCAAACGTTGAGGGGAAAAATTTTTTTGTTTTAATTTTTTAATTCAAATTTTTATTTGTTTACATTTAGGTGCTTGTTTATTGTATTATAAAGGAATTTTAGCATTTAATTTTTAACATAATACAGTACAAGAAATTTTATGTAACAAATAATTACAAAACAAAAGGACAGATATAAGGTACAAGAAATTTTATGTACCAGTAATAAATTTACACATCAAAAAAGGCCGAGAACTCTTCGTCATTGCAAATTCATCTTAAATTCAGCAAAACCGATTACGTATTTCAAGGTATTATTCTGCATATTACATATAACAGTTACACTTTTAACTCATAAACATAAATAAAAGAATTAAAAGCATTTATATAGATAATTAGTACTACCCATGTATAATGTGCATCCTTATTTTTCCCTCACAAATTTGGGCAAAAAGGTACACATTATACATGGCAAAATACGGTATATATTATTCATTTTCTCATTTCCAGCTTGAAATCACCAAACAATATTTAATAGATGTCGTAGTGTGCCTGGAGCTATGCTTACTATAATAGGCAGTTTACCAATTCATTTTTTGCCATCTATTTATAAGGCTTAAATTTAATGAAAAATCATAATCCAGAACTTGGTTGGGGTTTTAAAGATATGCAAAAATTTACTAGGAAATGTTTCCTAAGTCAGCATGAGATATTTGTAGACATGAAATTCAATTTGTTGCTAGGGATTTAAAGCCATACATTAATTAAACAATTAATTATAGAAACTTGTTAATGAATAATGGACCCTTACCACTCATTTATGATGGATTATAAAGTGTTCTATCCTTTGAAAAGTGATTTTTCTTTAATTACTTTAATTATCACATTACACTCATAGAAAGCAACATAGGAACTATTATTAAATCCTGCCTAGGATAGGAGAAAGAAAGCTCGATTCATAAATTTAGAGGCTGTTTCTACATGATAGAAAGACATTCCAGCTATTAAGCCAATTCAAGAAAAATCAGAAAAGTAAAATTTGGCTTACTTGGATGGCTGCATTGAATTCGCTGTAGTTGCTTTACTGAATTGGCATTTTTTTTGCTTGGCTGACAGAAAAATGGTAGTTATTAATAAAAGGAATGTGTGAATTTAGTAAAAACTATGACAAAGTATATTTGAATTCCCCTTGAACATTATGAGTTTGAATATGTACTATATATTAGAAGAGACGTAAGATCAAATCCTCAAGTTAAATGCTAGCCTTTTATGGTTGAATACACGCACACACACGCATGCACATGCACACACACACACACACACACACACGCGTGCGCGTGCACGCACACATGCACTTTGCTGCTTTTGCATTGTGAAAAATCACAGGGAAATATTAACTTCATAACCTTTCCATTAAGCAGTTATGAATCATGGGATATAATCAGAAAGCAAATTTGTTTTGTTTGTGTCTGCCCTTAAAATTTATTTCTGGTACTCTAATGTTCTGTTTCTTCATTTAGGTGCCGTTTGCATGGGTGTATTCCATTTGTGAAAATTGAGCAAACTGTACATTTGTGATAGGAGCATTTTTATGTGCATTTTATTCCAATAAGAAGGTTTATAAAAATATCCATGTCCATGATTAATCAAAATGTCTCTCCATCTCTTGGGTCCTTTAATTAGTGAGAAACATGGGAAAGTGAGGGTGGTCCTTCCTCTATTTCTAATAAGTCCATTCCTTTACACCATCTCACTAACTAAAACGCAACTTACATATGCATTTTGTTGCAACCTATGCATGGTCAGGTGAAGAAAGGAGAACAGGTTAGGAGGTTGTATTAGTCGAGTTTCTCCAGAGACATACAACCAATAGGATGTGTATACATAGACAGAAAATTGTTTTAAGGAATTGGCTCACTGTATTTTGTGGACTAGCACATCTGAAAATGTCAGGGCAGACCAGCAGGCTAGAGACCCAGGGAAGAACCTGCGTGGCAGTTAGAGTCTAGTTAGTGTGGAAGCAGAATTCCTCTTCCATGGGGATCTCATTGTTTTCCTTTTAAGGTCTTCAACTGATTAGATGAGACCCACCCATATTATGGAAGGTAATCTGCTTTACTCAAATTTAAATATTAATCTCATCTAAAAAAATACCTTCACAGTGACATCAAGACTGGTGTTTGGCCAAGTATCTGGGCACCATGGCCTATTCAAATTGACACATAAAATTAACCTTCACCGCAGCCATGAAGTTATTACTTTACTTTGCTCTTTCAAGTTGATTATGTATCCTCTGGGTAGAGCAGGTGGTTAAATATGACTCTTTCTGAGTTTGGTGCTTGTCTAGATTCATCCATGTCCCACGGAGAAAACTGACTGCACTTCCCACAATCTGTATAATGTGTTCCCTTTTGCTCACTCAGACCCTGTTTTTATTGTTGTTGCCGCTGCTTTGTAATTATTTTAAATACACCCTGGTTCTCTATTTGTCTGCCTTTGCCCCTTTCAGAGGTTATTGCAGGCAGGATTTTAAATAGTTCCAGCTGGCACTCCCATTTGGTCATATATACAATCTACCGGGAGTAAAGGTAGAGAGGAGTAAAGGTACTTGATTTCAGGCACCCTGCCTCTTAGTATCATGTAGGTTACAAACTGCAAAGTCAAGGAGATCCGGTGCTTCCATCTGTAGTTTAGGGACTTTGTCCTAGTGGTCAGGGTCACAGCAGGAAACAGCACATCAAAGAGTTAATGAAAGAGAGCACAGTGAAAGGACAATTTATAGAGATGAATCATGGTCAAAGGAGACAACAACCCAAATAGCCAGGAAGCAAAGATATCTGGTGATACAGTCTGTACAAGTCAGCCTCCCAAAGCACAGGGCAGTGGAAAGAAGGGCAAATAAAGTATGTTCAGGTACAGGGCCAGCCAAGTGGCTCAGCTGGTTAAGAGCTCACTCAAGAGTGTGAACTCTGAGCAACAGGGTCACCAGTTCAATTCCTGGCCTGAGCTGAGCTGCCACTGAGCTGCCAACAGGTGGCAGGATGGCTCAGTTAAAAGAAAATTTTATATATATATATATTTTTTTTTTTCAGGTATAAATTGGGATGAACCAGTACAGTTCACTCTTTTGGCCATTCAGATTCCATTCTGATCCTTTTATTTACACACAAAGCTGCTATATGCAGCACAAAGGAAACACAAACTCTTATTGTTCTCCTGATGCCTCACCCTCTACTGGCTCTTCATCTAATGCCAGTAATAGTGACTATTTAAAAATATTTGTTGTCACTACGTGATATCAGTTACCAGTGTCAAGGTTGTCCATATAATCGTGCAGGTTACATATAACAAAAGCAAGAATCCCATCCTGAGGGTTTGGTTCTTGGGTCCATCCCTGCTACCAATTATTACCTCTGTCAGAATTCTATCTGGAAACAGATTTCACTTTCAAAACTTTAGTTAAAGAATGTATAATGAAAGGTTAACTTACAGATTGTGTGGCGAGGGCTAAGGGAACCAATGAGGAATGATCAAGTGCCCAGAGATTAGCAGCTTCATGAAACATTAGTACCATTATGCCTGAATGGGTTGGGCAAGGGGAAGAAACCGCGATTCCCAGTCAGATGAGAGCAGGAGCTGTCATAAAGACCAAGTCTTAGGTAAATGAACACAGCCACTGACAAAACGGTGGCCTGTTAGAAATGGAACAAGGGCAATAAATACCCAGCTTCTTTCTTTTCCCGCCTCCTAATCTTCTGTCAATGCGTATCAGAATCAAGAGAGCCTGGATATTACCTTATATAAAATGTTTCTTCACAGGATACAGAGCAGGGCAGAAAAGAATGGAAAATGAATCAAGATTGTCACACAGAGAAAGCTAGCATGGTCATTAGCTTGGATCTCTTCTGCATTAAAAGTTAATCAGTGATGTCTTCAATTGAAAGTTGATAGTGATAATAAAGCTTTGGAACAGAAAAAATCCTATAACATAAGTAGACATTACACTCTGAAGAGGTTTTCCTTTTTTCCCCCCCTTTTAAATACTATCTAGTTGCCTGATGTTCAATGCTCCTATCTCACTGAGACTCCAAAATATAACACAAAATGGGTAAAATATGCGTATCTATTTATTTGGCTGTGAGATACACATTTCTCAAGTTCCTCCTGTGTAATCGATACAATGAAACACATTGAAAACCATATTTTGGAATTATGTATAGGAGATATTTAGTATTCCTCTTAGGACAAAGAGAAGGGAACACAATGTTGAAGAAAACACAAGTTGCAAAGGAAATAGGCTGTTATCCAAAAGTCAATCAAAACATTCAAAATTGCTTAAGGGAGAAGTCCCATTTGTTTTCAGAATGACTAATCTATGCTGTTTCTGTAATGGCTACAGAAGTCAGACGCTTGCTTTGCTCTGGCAGGGAAACATGTCCATCATGACGCTTAATATGCATATGTACTGTTTCCAAAGCTTTGCTAACGCCTGCTGATTTACCTGCAATACATTTTCTAGAAACCGTTGAGTAAAATGACAACATATATATTTAGTTTCACACTTCAGTCTGTCCAATTAGCAGTGTTTTCAGTACCAGCTGTGAGCCTAGGAGAGGATTTAATTTTAAGTACAGCAGTCTAGTTAACAGCAACAAAAATGAGCTGAGCCGTGAATTTGCCGAGGGTTAGTTCCCAATCATTTGTTTCTGAGAAATAGCCCTTTATTGCTATTATTGAAAGCTGCTTTGAGAACTGCCTCTTGAAATTATATAAAGGAGTGGCGTGAGGCAGGCTGCTGTGGTGGTCACCATAAAATTTTCAGGATGCCTTGGGCAGACCCTCTATTGTCATTTAACCTTGGTTTGATCAACTGAAAAATACATATCCTTCCATGCTCATGAATGGAGGGAGGTTAAAGAGCTTTGAAAACAGTTAAGTGACAAACAATACTAAAACATGGGGTGGCGTGTGTGTGTGTGTGTGGGGGGGATTGACTTTTATATTAATACAAAGAGAACCAACCTCATAGATTCTCTCTCTCTCTCTCTCTCTCTCTCTCTCTCTCTCTCTTTTACTTAATATTTAGGAAGTATTTAATAACTGCTATTTGGAGGAATATATCAGAAGGCAAAAGATGGTATCGGAGACAGTACTATTAAGAGATATGTATTAATTTAGAAGCACCAAAGGAGTTTATGAAGTCGAGTCTTGGAAATAGTTAAAAGGTGACTAGAAAATCATCTATTCTGAATAATATTGACCAAAAGTAGGGAATTTTTCTAACAATTTTTATTATCCATGGCAGAAATATAATAAGAATCATTTAAATAATCGTAAATTTAACTTGTCTCTATAGATTGTGGTTTAAAGAAAGGATAAGTGTTAAATGTGACAATCATCTCCTTTAAAATTAATCTCAGGATCAGGAGGAAAGGAAAAATAATACTGCAAAAATAAAATATTTCAGAGAAAACAACTTAGAAAAGTATCAAAACCTAACTCAAATGAATATATGAATATATGATGAAATAGTTATTATAGGAAATATACTGAATAAAAAAATCTTCAATGAGTTAAGCCTGCGTTTATGGTAGTAGGAAACAAAATAACAGATGAACCAAGAGAAAAGAAAGGAATTAATGATCTAGGCAAGAAAGGAAATAAGACAGTGTGAAAACAATACAAGTAATTAGATCTATGGGTATTAGTTTGACAATAAGACAATATATATGTTTAAAAATTAAGTGCTAACTAGCCTAACAGTAAAAAGTAAATAAAATACAAATAAACAAAACTGGAAATAAGAAAGGGGGTATGAGATATAGTGTCCTGTAAAGGGCTGAGGACACACTACTAAAACCAAGCAGTGAGGGATGCAAGGTAAAATATAGGATGCCCAGTTAAGTTTAAATTTCAGGCAAACAACAAATATATCCTAAATATTAGGATATAAGAGTATATACATACATATCCTAGCTATTTCATGGCATGTTATGCTAAAATATACATATTTGTGCTTTACCTGAAAGTATATCTAAACTTACCTAAAATTCAACTGGGGTCCTATACTTTTATTTGCAAAATCTACGAACTCTGCATGCAGTGCACATACAAAATTGGGTTCAACAGATGAAAGCTTAGAAGTAGAGAAGTAGTAGAGGGCACACAAGTCTGAGTCCCATTTACCCATAGCTGAAGCCAGGCATAGGTGATCTGCTTGCACCATATCCAGCATTACAATGAAAAAGACCCTGCCCCTAAATAGTCTGCAGATGCCGAGGGTGCCATTTGTATACACATTTTAAGAGATGTTATCTGTTATTACTTTTCAAAATTGAATTACGCAGCAATGTGTAGTTTGACTTTCACTCAAAAGATGGCGTTAATCAAATGAATGCTAGCGTCATTCATTGTATGACAATTTTAATACAGTTTTTCCTTTCTTAAAATGTGTTTACATTTTTTGGCACCCTCTGTATATACACCAACTTAAGAGACGGACGGTTAGGAGCAAGGGATGTCTATGCCACTCTGTAACAGAGGACGCCAGCTTAGGGAACTGGCCTTGCTAGGAATAGTGAAATATCAGTGTGCAGTGTGTCTTTCAACCTACCCTTCTATTGAGATAACTCATACCTGGTAAACTACCAAAAAACCTTGAACCAGTTTGGAATACAAATATTTCCCTACAAAATTCTCTGTTGTTTTCCTGGATTTAAACTGATTAACATTGAATTGTGTGCTTTTCTTTTGTAATTATTTTAATTTTGTCTGTACCAATGTATCTCCCCCTCTTTCCAAACAAAAGGAAGACAAAACTATGGAGGCTCATTTGTTCCCTGAGTCTTGGCATCTTTGAATGCAACTGACTTACTACACACAGTTCATGAATACTTTTGTAAAAAGTCCAAAATAGCCTATACTAAATATTAGAAGTAGTAACTGAATTTAGCAACGGCAATGATTTAAGGTCAATATATATAACTATATTGTGTGTGTGTGTGTGTGTGTGTGTGTAAAATAAAACAATAGAAAATAAAAATGTTTAAATGATACCGGTTATGCTGACATCAAAAACATACCTAGAAATAATCGTTAAAACCATGCTGTGTAAGATCACAATACTGGAAATTAAAACCATTGAGAGAATTGAACAAGTAGCTAAATAAATACCATGGATGCAATAATATAAAAATGTCAAGTATTCCCAAATGGATCTGGAGATTCAGAGCAAAACAAATCAAAATATCAGAATTATTTTGTAGAAGTTGACAAGCTGAGCCTAAAATTGTAATGAAAATGCAAAGGATCAGTGTTTACAAAGGCAATGTTAATAATAACAAAGCTAAAGGATATACACTAACAGTTACCAAGATATATTAAGACAGTGTGATACTGACACAAAGATAAACAAATAGACCCATGGAACATTATAGAAACTCTAGAAATAGACACACATATATACAGGCAATAATTTATGCCAAACACATTAATTCAGTATAATTTAAAAAATTTAGTTCCTTTCAGTTATAAGACTGAGGTCTCCATTTTCTTGCTAGCTGCTAGCTGAGGCTGCTGTCAGCAGCTTGAGGCCTGTCTCGGGTCATTTGTACATAGCCCTCTCACAGATCCTCTTACAAAATAGTACCTTACTGCTTTAAGGCCAATCGGAGAATCTCTCTGACCTCTAGACTCTCTTTTAAAGGGATCACCTGATTGGGTTAGGCCCACCCAGGATACCAGAATACTCTCCCTTTATATTAATTTGAAGTCAACTGATTGGGGACTTGAATTATATCTACAAAATCCCATGATTCACTATATAATGTAACTTATTAAGAGTGACATTCACCATAATCACAGGTCCTGCCCACATTCAAGGGAGTTTATTACACAGAGCTTTTACATCAAGGGGGTAGGAATCTTGGGAGCCATTTTAGAATTTTGCCCATAACAGTCCAAAATCTAGCCCCCAATGATTCACATTCCTTATACATGCAAAATACATTCATCTGTCCCAAAGTTCCCTAAGTGTCTTATCCCATTTTAGTATCAGCTCAAAGTCCAAAACCTCACCATCTAAATCATCCAGGTGAGCTTGAGGCTACCAGATGTAGTCTCTTACTTACAGTATCAGGGGCTCAGTCCCTCTCCATCTGCACACCCGTGAAGCTAAAGAGAGAGTTATTGACCCCAAATGGTGAATATTCAATGGTGAAGCAGGCATACGAAAACAAGTATCAACATTCCAGCTTAAAAAGGGGAAAAGTGAATGGCAGAAAGGAGTCACTGGGCCATGGCAGCTCTGAAATTCAGCCTGAGTTCCTCGATTAGGTTTCAAAGCCTGGAAATAATCTTCCATGGCTTTCAGTTTCACCCTTGGGGTCTTGGTTCTACCCGCTGACTCATTATTCCTTTTCTATGGAGGAACACATTTTCAGCTGAGTAGTTTTATTAACCTGCTTCCTTCCAGTAGAATCTTGGGATTTTGAGAGCCTCCTTTTATTTTGTACTCTACCCACTTTAGTCCAAGCTGGCAATGTTTCTGCTGAAACAATTTTTCTCAAGAACATGGATTTTTCATAGGGTTTCACTCCATGAAACAGAAGCCATACCCACAAACCTTTCTGAGATAATTTCTTCTGTCTTTGACTCCTGCTGAGGTGGCTGAGGGTTAAATGCTCTTAAATTTCCCAGAGGCCCTCTGTTTGAGGGGATCTGTGAGGCGCACACTTAATCTCAATTAAAGAGCCCTTTGCGTGACTGAATATTTGACCTTTTGACCTTTCAGAAGTTTTAGCAAAAGGTAGTATAGTTGCACACACGCAGCCTTTTCCTTATTCTGCAGGTTCAGCTGCCGTTTCTGACTTTTGCCATCTTTTGCCATCCAGAAAAGCTGAGAATTTTCAAAATTAGCTGCTTTTGTGTAACACTTGTTCCCTCAATTTACCTTCCGTCTCACAGTTTACTATCAGCAGCAAGAGGAAACCGGGCAGCCATTTCAGCACTTTGTTTGGAAATCTCCTTAGCTACATAACCAATTCCATGGTTGACCAATTCTGTTTTCCACATAACTGCAGAGAAAATTTGGCTGAGTTTTCTGCTGCTACATAACAAGGATCTACTTTCTTCCATTTTCTAATAACATGTTCCTCACTTTTCTCTAAACCCTCATCAGCAGCATTCCTATAGTCCATAGTTCTTCTGACAGTCTGTCTGTTCAAGGCCATTTATGTATTCTCTGTCATGCTCTTCAGAATTATTCTAGCCTTCACCACTGCATAGCACCAAAGACACACCTACACTTTATGTACTTTTTACAGCAGCATCTCACTTCCAGATATCAAAACCTGCATTCGTTATCCATTGCTGCATAACAAATAACCACAAACTTAGAGGCTTAAACAATATACAAGTATTACCTCACAGTTCCTATGGATTAAGTGTCTGAGCATGGCTTAATTGGGTCTTCTGCTCAGGGTCTCATAAACCTGAAATGAGGTGTCAGCTGGACCTGTGGTCTCATCTGAAGTTTAGGGCTGGAGGTCGTCTTCCAAGTTCATGTGGTTGTTGGCAAAACCTATTTCCCTGCAGCTATAGAATTCATGGTAGTTTGCTTCTTCAAAGCCAGCAGGAGAGACAGAGAAAGAGGGGAGGGGTGGGGAGAGGAGAGGGGGGCGGGAGAGAGATCTGCTGTTTCAGGTCTTGTTGTCTCTCACCTCTAGAACCTCTTTCAAAAGGCTCATCCATTATGCCAGGCCCACCCATGACAATCTCTCTTTTGATTAAAGTCAGTTGATTAAAGACCTTAATCACATGTTAAAATCCCTTCGTGTTTGCCATAAAATGTAACCTAATCATAGAAGTGACATCAATCATATTCACAAGCTTCGTGCACACTCAAGTGGAGAAGACCATATGGGTGTGTACTCTGAGGCAGGCAAGGGGTGGGGATGGAGATCAACTGGGAATTTTAAAGGCCATTTTAGAAGGCTGCCCACCACATGGACAGGAGAAGTTTTAGGCATGTAAAGGAAATGTTGGATGGTGCTCTTCTCAAGACAGGAATGAATCATGTGTTGTTTGGTAACTATAGCCTTGTCTACCAGAGTAATTTGGCTTGGATTCTTGAAAGGCAGAAAAGGTCCTAGTAGGTTTCAATTTTTTATTAATAGGGCATATATACCCCTCAATATTGGAAGCATCGTTCTTGTAACACTAATAATAGTTAAGTCCCAGAAAGGAAAAACCAGGCAACGAGTAGCAGAATTGGAAGATCTTGTAAACATTATTAAAGCCTTGTCACAGTTTGAAACCTTGTCATTTCTGAGTTAAGGAATCAGAAATCTGCTTTCAGTTTATATGAAACAATGGTATGAAATTTGAGCTGGGACTGGAGGGCATTATTAAAATTATTACAATCAACCAACACACCAAAGGAAGCGCTACAGTTTGGGTAGAGCATAAACTCACAGAGGATCGTGCTCTAACAACTGCTCGTGGTAATAAGGAGCACCACATGCGTGTAAAGGTCTGATTATGTAACTGACTCTTTCCGTAAACGATTGCACGTTACAGATTCCTGTCCTGCTGTGGAGAACAGTTGTCTGGCATGGCCAAAAGAGAGCAGGGTTCGTGAAACTGACCTTAAGAAGGACGAAGTTTCAATAGCCCAGGAAGCTGAATTTAGTCTTTATAAAAAAACTGTTACTCATTTTGAGTATTCTCCTTTGCTAAATAATCTTTTTAACTTCATAGGTTTTTGGGTTGTTTTTTTTTTTCGTTTCAGGGGTACAAAACAATATAACAGTTAGACATTTACACCCCTCACAACTTGCCTTCCCCAATCTACTACCCCTTTGACAAAGCTGTTACAATTCAATTGACTCCACTCCCCTACACTGTACTCCACATCTTGTGACTGTATATATATATATATATATATATATATANATATATATATATATATATATATATACACACATTAAATTATAGTTGACATTCATTATCATTCAGCTTCAGGCATACAGCACAGTGGTCAGGTATTTTTTAACCAATGCTCTTTTTCCCTTAAATGCCCACACTCACTCTTATTTCCCGTGTGTGTGTGTGAGTGTGTGTGTGTGTGTGTGTGTGTGAGTGTGTGTGTGGTAATTTCACTGAGTTGTTTTGTACTTCTCTGCCTGAAACAGAAAATGCTGTGGTCATAGGCTTTTCCACAGTCATGATGATCTAATTCTGGAACCCTGGTCAAGCGTAGGGTAGGGTTAATAAGCCTCCCTGACCCCCAGAACACACATTTAATTAGGGAGGAGTACGTCCTCTGTCAAGTATGGTACTTTCACAGAAGGCTGACCACAGGAATTTGGCCTAACAGGTAAAATGTGGTCACCGGCAGCTCAGCAAAGGGTTGGCTCTGGGACAGAGCTGGTGACAAAACCAATAAATAAGACAGTAATGGGAAATCAAGCTAAAGAGCGCTCTGGGTCCAGGCAGGCCGACTCCGCAGCGCCTGACATTAGAAATAATTACATCAACCTTAGTGCGTGGTGGTCAGGGATTTGGCAGGGCTCTGTTCCCCAGCGGGAAACTGGCCAGAGCCAGGTCAACTTTCAATTATAACATAAGATGGGAGAAACAGGTAATCTATTTGAACAGGAATTCAAATTAGAGATCAGAGCAAAAACTATACCTTGTGGACAAATAATACTGATCATTACAAAAAGCACCTTCTGTGTTAAATATTTTCACAGCCGTTATTTTATTCCATCCTCCTAAAATCGTTGAAGTGTTTATTTTAGGCAGCTCTTCACATGGCTCCCGATGACCCTCCTCACGCTCTTCTGTAATCCTCTCCCTGTGTGTGAGATGGGCCCAGAGACTTGCTTCTAACAGATAGAATATGGCAAACAGATGGGTGTCAGTTCCAAAAGCAGACTAAAACTCTGTGACTTTCATCTTGCTAGTACTGTCTCTGGCTCTTCTCATGGGCTTGCTGTGATGAAACAAGATGCCATGTTTTGAGCTTCCCTGGGAAAGGCTACATGGCAAGGAGCTGAGGGTAGACTCCACCCAACAGCCTGTAAGAAACCGCGGCCCTCAGTCCAGCAACCCTTGAGAAAATGAATCCTGTCAAGAATCGTGTGAATGAGCTTGGGACATTTGAGCCTTCACTTGAGACCATGACCTCAACTCATACCTTTTGTGCAGTCTTGTGAGAGACCTTAAAGCCAAGAACTCAGTTAGGCCATGCCCTGATTCCTGACCCACAGAAATAGCGAGATAAAAAAATGTGTGTTGTTTCAAACTGCTTAGTTTTGAGGTGACTTGTTATGCAGCAGCGGATAACCAATACATATGAGTGTAGGTCCATGAGTGAGTGTGAACTTGAGCTCTTATACTCATGGTTATTATAGTTTATTGTAATAAAAAAGACACAGATTAAAATCAGTAACGGGAAAAGGCACATAGGACAGGGTCCAGGAAAACTCAGGTATGGAGCTCCCACGTGTTGTACACTAGTGGAGTTGTGTGCACAGTGCTTATGTCTCCCATTACTGATGTGTGCCTACAAGCAGAGTGCTGCCAGCCACAGATGCTCACTCAATTCTTGGTGTGTAGAGTTTTTACCAGCGGTGTGTGTGTGGGGGGTAATCACATAGGCATGACTGACTGCCTGCCTGGCTGACCTCCAGTCCCACCTAGAGGTCAAGCCTGTACTGCTTGACCTATGGCCTCACCATAAATCACAGTGTTAGCATAGACAGTCTAGTGGGGCTCAAGGCCCCCAGGTCAATAAAGATACTTACCAGGCAAGGGCTGAGACGTTACCTGCCAAGAGCCAACATCAAAGGCCAAACTCCTCTTTGGCAAGGCTGATCCTTGAATGAAGACAATGATACCTGTATTGTGTATTCTTGTTTTAGCTCTAAGTTCATTCTGTTTCTCAGTCTGTGGATGCCTGTTAATTTGCATAATTCATGTCAGCAACCCAGATGTCCAGAGATGAAAGTTATCAATGGCCTTTATGTCCGTTTTTAATGTTTCGCCTCTCAGTAACAAATCCTTTATTGCCTTGCTTTGTGGTATCAGAGTCAGAACCTGTAAACATTTCTCTTCGCCAGCTGGCATGATGCGAAACTTGTCAGTAGAGATGCTGGGGGGACAGTTCAGAGGACGGGACTTCTGTCCCATCCCAGCGTGCTCCCCTTTTCTTGCTGTTCCAGTGCTGGTCAGCCTGCAGGGCGTCCAGTGGTGTTTACACCCCAAGTTCAGTCAGCATCCTAGTTGGATTTCTAGGGAGTTCAGTACAATTCTGTCAGGCAACCTTCTCAGAAAATTCCACCAGCTCCACAGCCAGTTTTCCATCCCCACAGAAGGGTTCCCAGCGAGTTCCACCAGCGCCACAGCTGGCTTCCCAGCCAAATCTTGAAGGTGGGCAGCTTGCCAGCAAGTTTCAGAGCACCCCGGAGGCAGCTTCCTGGACCGTTCTCCAGGAGCTGTGTGAACAGTAGGCACTCCAGCGGGTACTTTTCTACTTGCCAGCCCCAGCCTGGGGCACCTCCACCTACCTGTCAGCTACCAGTAAGCCACAGCGCCCCCTCCAGTGAGACCAGGACCTGTCCTGAGATGGATGTGGCAGCTTCTAAATTTTTCCTTCCTTGAGTGTTCTGCATCAGCCCTAAGCCTTCCTATACTTGCTTTTATTTTTTAGTAGTAACATTAGCACTGAGTAGTTAATCTTCTTTTAGTTGGTTAATAATCCTTTATATGACATTTTCTGCCCAAATTAATCTGTCATTTCTGTTTCCTGACTGGGCCCCATCTGATATAATCTTCAATCTAAAAAGATATAAAAATAACTTTATGCGGTGTGCTTTGCCCATGTTTAAAAAAACCCTGAAAAGGTGGGGTTTTTTTAAGAGTATTTCCTATCAAATTTGCTGAGGACTTGAGAACCTGTTATGCTAAAATTCTCCCTCAAGCATTTGTATAAATTTGAGGGGGACAAAATATGTAAAAATTCAGCCTTAGAAAAAAGAAGAAAATCGGGTAAAACTCTTATTTTCACTTTGAGGACAGCAGTGGTCTAATACATATTAATGTAGTTCCTATGAAAAGACATTTTTAAAGTAATTAGGCATGATGTTCCCTTGCTGCAATAATCTTTACCAGGAAGATGTCGAAAGCAAGAATAAGATTAATTTTAAATTTCAAGGAAAGCAACCTGATTTTGAGGTAGACTTTAAAATTGTAATTCATCATTCTGTATGCTACTCTGAGCTCTAGTAACTTTTCTCCTAAATTTGTTAGTGATCGGATACAGTGTCAGGCTCCGAGTAGGCACTCAGCAAAGCTTTGTGATGTATGCCTGATGCATTTCTATTGTCTAATGGTTAATTCAGTGACTGACATCTGAACTAAAATACAAGGAATCCACGTGTCATGATTCTGAGAATGTTATCCTGGCATAGTTAGGATTAGAAACAGAAAGCCATGTGGTAGTGGAGAGTGGTGTTTACTGCCAGTTGGTCCTAGAAATCTGTGCTTCCCATACCCCTACACTTAGGCTCTCCCTTTAGCTTAGATTGCTGCTTGGGCAAAAATTGTACTAGAATCAACACCTGTAGAAGTGATGGTGTACCTTCTAGGTTCTTCACACATTCTCTGATTTTACCCTCACTTCCTGGTGGGTAGATAGTATCACCATTTTATAGATGAAACAAATGAGGCTCAGGGAGCTTCCATGACTCGCTCAAAGTCACACTCTTAATCAGTAACAGAGGTAAGAACTGATGACAGATTTTCTGACTCAAAATGTAATACTCTTGTCCAGTGTGCTGCACTGACTATTTAAACCATAGAAATTAGAACCCAAAAAGGTTTTTTTTGTTTTTTGTTGTTGTTGTTTTTTCTTTTAAGTTCATCCAGCCCAACTACTCACTTAATAAGGAAACACTGTCTCCAATATTCTTGACTGGTAGCCTCTGCTTAAAACTTTCTGGGGATGAGAAGAAAATGAATTCACAAGACAAGTTCAATTTTTATACCCTTCAATTTGCAGGAAGTTCTTATGTATATGGGTTCATAATGTTTCTTCTTACTGACTTCCACCCAGTGGTTGCAGCTGTGCTGTCTAGAGTGACCTCTTGCACACATGCCATCATCCCATCGTCAGCAGAAAGGGATAATATTTCTCTGGTTCTAGCATATCCCTCTTTCCACTTTATTTAATTAGAACCCAACTAAGAATAGAATCTCTCATGGTCTCAAAATTAAATATTAGTTATTATTGCTGCTGGGAATGTGCATAAGCCTTCTGCTAAGCCTTCCTTGCATATCTGGAAATACTACTTATTTATATACAGATGGTTCTTGACTTACGATGGTTCGACTTGAGATTTTTCAACTTTACAGTGGTGTGGAAGCAATACACACTCATAGTAACGACACTTTGAATTTTGATCTTTACCTGGCTAGAGATATTCGATAGGATACTCTCATGATGCTGGGCAGCGGCAGTGAGCCACAGCACCAAGCAGTCAGCCACTCAATTATGAGGGTAAACAAATGATATTCTGCAGTATAGTATTAAATGAATCTTTGACTTTACAATATTTTCAATTTACGGTGGGTGTATCGGGATGCATCAGGTGTATCAAGGAGCATCTGTATTCTGGTATGCACTCCAATGAAAATAGATGATAAATTGTGATTTAGTGGAAATCCCCACCCCCAAACTCGTTCATCCAGATTCATGAAAATCAGCCTGCTTCTACCCCAGTAAGCTTCTGGAAAGCACTGAGAGAATCTTAGGTGAACAGAAGTCATAAAACCAGCTTGGGAATGGGGTGGAATGGAGATGAAGAAAAGGAAGAACAGGGACAGTCGGCGTGGGACCCAGAGAGAGAGAGAGAGCTGTTCAAGAGAAGTCCAGCCATTGTGCAGGGATGAGGCAACAATTGTAATCCAGGAATTGAAGAACAAAGGTCAGATTGTGGAACTAGGAACCCAGGTTGTTATTGAACCCTTGAGAGTCGAGACAAGTCATTCCAGTAAATCAGATTGCCCTCTATGAGGCTAGAAAATAGAGCTACAATCCATTACCAAGAAACTGGGAGAAGCTAGAAAGAGCCCAATGTTCTATCCAAAAGTTTTGAGTTAAAATGAGAGGCTATTCTTGTAAAAAACAAAAACAAAACAACAACAACAACAACAACAACAAAAAGCAAAAAACAAACAAACAAAAACCTGGAGTGTTGGGAAAAGATTGCTTTGCCGAAAGAAGAGACAAATGTTTTATTTCCTAGTCAAAGTTGTGAAGGAGTAGCATGTTTATCAAACCCAAATATTTCATTATCAAGCATTCAAACAAATAAAACAAAAGATTTCACTCATTCTAAGAATCCACTTGGTGAAAATAACTTTTTACTCAAATTAGGGAACAATTTAGAGCACTGTCATGTTGGAATATCAGCAAAATGTCTTTGGTACTGTTAGTGAAAGGGCTCCCTCTGCACTAAGAGAACCACATAAAAACGTGCCTACCTAATACTTAAATGTCCTGAAGGGAGATTATAGATATTGCAACAGCCTCTAATCTCTAAATTGAAGTCAATCCCAGTTGATTCTGTGCAAAGGTTATCAAGTTAAACTGAAAACTGGTTTCCACAACCAGGAGTGATATGGTTTCCTATTTGATGGGGACATAATCATAAAATAGAAAAGAGGGTGGTGTAAGCAATAAATGTTAGAAACCATCTGCCAAGGGGTTACCTGAATCTTCACTTCCCCAACTCAATTCCCAGAAGCCTCTGTTCTTCCACCAAGGAGAGTTAAATTAGAAAGTACAATAGATGGTTGGGCGTTCCTCGCCCTGTTTACCTGCTTCATTACAGTCAGGTTCCTAAAAACCATGACACCAGGGATCTTCCTGCCAAATGCCCCCTCTGTTTCCACAGCTAAAGTTTCCCCATCCATTTGCCTCCTTTCTTACCACAGTAAATAGAAGGAAATCTACAGGATTTCTTAACTCTTTCCCATAGACGTAAAACCAGCCTTTTAGGAAAGTGCTGAGCTCCGTGGCCATTCCTTTCTCCTCTGGACGATGAACTCAGCATTCTCGCCTCTCTTTTCAGTTACCCTTCCCTACTTGATCCTCTGGGTTCCTGTTCTCACTAAACATGCCTGCAAGGAGGAATGGTATCTCCAAACATCTTACTTACTGCCTTCAAAGAGGCGTGTTCATTTTAGGGCTTATTTGATAGCACCGTGGTGAAATGGATTGGGAAAATCAAATGACAAAAATGAGGAAGAGACAAAGTTTGGAGACTTGTATTAAGACCAAGCATTCAGAACCCCTGAACTCTGTTTTGTATTCCTTTCTGAGCCCTTATGGTATTGTGCCCTAAGCTTTTGTTCTTCAGAACCAGGGCTCACATTCTGTCACTCACCCCTTCATCCCCTATCTTTCCCTCTCTCTTCTCTTCCTTATTTCCAATCTCCGGCCCATTTCTCTTCTTATTCTACATATTTTCCAGAAAGTGCTTGACCACTCCCATGACCATCCTATGACCATATGAATTTTAATTCTAAATTTCCACTCTAGAACTGTCTTCCGAGCTGCAGTGTCCATGTGTGTACCAGATACCTCTACCTTGGCGTTTCATGGACACATCAAGCCAAGCTTGTTCTGACCTGAACTTCGCTTCTTCAAACCCGCTGTTCCCTCTCTCTGAATGTCTGAGTGGTATTATGTACAGCTAACCCCAGACAAAATCATGGAGTCACCCTTGACTCTTCCCTTTATGGTAATAGCGCTGCTGCCTCCATCTCCAACTTCTCTCAATTTTAGTTCATGTATCCTCTTCCCTATCCTCACCACCACTGCCTTAGTTCAAGTTCTCATTCTTTCTTGTCTAGATTATCATAATTGTTTGTACTCTTACTTGCTGATTCAAGTCTCCCCCTTTATAGTTCACTCTCCACATACTAAACAGATTGATCTTTCTTAAACCACATCTGATATTTTTATTAATCTGCCAAAAAATTTTTAATCAGTGTCTGTTTGCCTTTAAGATAAAATCCAAGCTCTTCAGCCTGATTCACGATTGGTAAATTGTGTGTATCGTTTCATCCTTGTTTCTCCTCAATCCAGGACTATGGTGGTTAATTTTATGTGGCAACTTGACTGGCCCACAGGTGTACAACGTTTGGTTAAACATTTAGGGTGCATCTGTGAGGGTGCTTCTGGATGAGAGTAGCATTTAAATCACTGGACTGATAAAGCACAGTGGCCTTCCCAATGTGGGAGGGTCTCATCAATCCATTGGAGGCCCGAAAAGAACAAAAGGCAGGGAAGGGAGAATGCACTCTCTGCCTGACTGTTTTTGAGCTGGAACATTGGTCTTTTTCTGCACCATTCGATGTCCTGGTTCTCAGGGCTTTGGATTGGGACTAGAATTTAGACTACCAGCTCTACTGGGTCTCCAGCTTGCAGATGGCAGATTGTGGGACTCTTCAGCTTCCATAATTGTGTGAGCCAATTCCTTATAATAAATCATATACATACATACATACATACACACACACACACACACACACACACACTGTTTTTCTGGAAAAGCTGACTAATACACTTCCCTTTATCAAACTTTAAACTTCAGCTAAATTGAACTATTTCTGGTTTCCCCAAAATATCTTATTCTCACACATCTATGAGCTTGAATATGATTTTCTTGCTGTTTATGACAACCTTTCAAACATTTGCATGTGTGCGCGCACGCACACACACACACCACCTAAGTTGATGAATACATGTATTCTATTTATCGTCCCCACACTCCCACTCTCCTGAAAAACTAAACCTTAATTTATGCATTTATCTCCCCTAAAAATTATCATTTTATATTGAATTTAGCATAATTTCAGACTAAGTACCAAGTTGAGTATAAAATAATTTATGTTGTACTCAACAAATATAATTGTGATGATGATGATAATGACAACAACAATAACTTCTGTCATTTACTGAGTGTTTACTATATGCCAGGCTCTCTGTTAATTATTTGTGCATCATTTAATCTTCCCAAACAATTCAAAAAATACTATTCCCATTTTATGGATGTAAAAACTGAGAATTAAAACGTGTTTATATTTTGCTCCAAATCATGCAGCTAATAAATGGTAAAAGTGGAACTGAAACCTACATCTAGTCTCATCTTAGTTTGTGCTCTGAACCATTTTCTAACCTGTCATTTTCCTATACAAAATGAAAGTTAGCAGCTCTTAAGTGGTTTGTCATTTATATAGTGCCTATCTTTCCATATCTATTCTATTTGAAATTACAATATAAATATGGAAACAACAATAAATTTAATAAGAAGCAAATTAGTGATCCAATTTATAGGTCTGTGTTCAGGGTAATTTTGGCAGGCACATTATAGGGTCTGTTATAAATCCAAAAGCAGCCCTATATAATATCCACTGCAAAGTTGGAGAGAAAACTTGATCTGGTTATCTTGGAAGCCCGTTTCCTATATGGTTCCCAGTGAGAATCTGTCAATAAAGAGCATGTGAGGAAGACTTGGAAAGGTAAAGGCGGGAAGGACGTATTACTGTTCTCAGGTGACATCAGCAAGCTGACTACAGTTTCCCTAGGTTTCCAGTGATTATCCTGAGACTCTTCCACTTTTGTACTACAAGAAGCTAATCTCTTAGTGGTAGCTTTCCTGACCTCTGCTCCTGCAGCCCTTTCAAATATTGCATAAACTCTACTTCCCTGTTTTAATTTCTCTATCTCTACTCAAAATACTTAGCATGATGTCTGTATTTCTAACTAAAGCCCATATAAACCAAAATTAATTTTAAACTATAACAAAGAAATTTAAAAAAACACAAAAAACCCTGAAGCCTAGGAGACACAGATTCTGGTAGCAACCTAGATTGTGCTCTGCCAAGACGAAGGAGAGGTTACTTTTTATAGAAAATTTTTCCACCCATTCTTCTCATTTAATGTAAATGAGGTTTCCAAATTGTACAGTTCTGATTGGTCAGTATAGATGCAAATGAGGATATAATTTGCATAGTCCTGATAAGATGCAGAAAGTCTTAATCCATTGGTCGAAAGCCAAAACCAGGGTTTCTTTACAATGGTTGACTCAGACAAAGGGCATAGTGCAGGAAGCCAAGAGTTCAGTGAGGTGCTTCCCAGTATATGGAGTGCATGATGAGCCCCTGTCAGCAAATAGCCGCTAGACTTTTATTCATAAAATTTGGGACTCTGGTGGACCACAGGCCTTCGGTGTCTCATCTCAGCAGATAAATTCCTTCTTGGGGTTCGCATCAAATAAATCTTTATTCTCAGGTCCCACACACAAGTAATGTATTTTTATATCAGTGGTTTATAACTTATACTCATGTATCATTCAGAGGAAATACTTGATAAAACTATACAAAGATAGACTATAATGGTTTGGCTTTAAATTATTTTATTAATGAAAGGGAAAAAAAAAACATATGTCCAGGTATCCAATTCTAAAGTCAGAGGTTTAACAGCGTCTTTTAGATCGGGGTACTTTTATCATTTCCAGGATCTGAAACACCTGGATACTATGTTATGCCCCGAGGAAATCTCAGCATACTGTTGTGTGTATGTGGTGCTTTGTAAATGAGTGAAACACTCTGTAGAATAAATGCGATTCCCATCATCAAACTGCTTCAGATAAAGAACTGAGGTAAATGGCAGTCAGCATGGAGGCTGGTTCTTGCGTAGTTTTGCCGTTCCATTCTTGCCACAGGTATCATCCACATATTTCTCTGGTACTTACCAGACTTTATTTCTTTACCTGCCTGTTTCTCCTATTTGATGATAAGATACTTACAGGTGGGGGCCTTGTGTTATTTACCTTTACATTACCAGCCCTATCAAGTACCTCGTTTGCAGTATAAATATGAAGTAAGCATTTACGAACTTGAACTGAACCAAGTTTCTGAAAGTCACAGGTACACACAGAAGGTAGAGATGCTCCTTAGACTTCTGCTCTGCCTCACGAGCTCCTGGGAATCTTCTAATAATCTTAGAATTCTGGAAAAACATCTAGCATAGCATGGAACTTTCTAAAGAAACCTCAGAGATTTCAAACTTTCCTGAGCATCCTGAGTTTCCCTGGAGTACCTTATTTAAAGGTATTCAATGTGTTATATATATAAAAATGGGGGGAAAAGCCTTTATAAACCAATTGTTCTAACTCTTTTATAGATACAATACCTTCTGAGTGACTGAAGTGCTTTTAGAATCACGAAACAATAAGGGATTTGCTGTTTAATCTTTTATATTTATCCTTAGGTAAAAAATTTATTATAAGACTAGAGAGATATTATGTCTTTTCTGGACTTCAAGCAGTTAGCTCAATAATTAATTAGAAGACTATTCAAGGTACTTAAAACCCCAGAGTACAGTAAGTTTACTGAGTTGATGGTACAGGCAATAAAGCATGAGTTCATTATCATAGATAATATACTGCCTAGTGGAAAAATATATAAAAGTACTAGAAAATGAAGTCTATTATATTTCTTTAAAGACATGAGACCACTTCTTATAAAACACAGAGATTTAGAAGTCTCCTACCATGTCAGGTTAATTACTTTACAGTTCTGGAGTCATTTTCAGGTGATAAGGAATCCTAATAGCTTGGAGACAGTGTGAGGAGTAAAAATGGAGTAGAAATCAAGAGCCCTTAGTTCTAGTCTCAGTTTCACCGTCTGTTGTCCTTTTGGTGTCAAAATGGACACAATATCTTTACACAGTCATGGAATCATCAGTAAAATAAGCATGTGTAGTAACTACCTGTTTACATTACAAATGCTGGTGTGAGGGTCAACTGAAAAACGCATATATGAAAGTTCTTTAAAAATTGTGAAATGCCAATACAAATATAGAACACCAAGACAGTAAAGCAGCTTTTCTTGGTAGACACCTAGTAAAAGAAAAAGAAGAGTCTGTCATTTTTTAAGTGGTCCTTCTAAAAGACTATACTTGTTTCAGTGATGCTGAAAAATTATTAAAAATCTTTGTTTGGAAGTAGTTCAGATTCAGACACTTTTTTTTTTTTGCATTCACAATTTAAAGGTATGTTTAACCTTTGGGCGATTAGTGAAACTTGCTGAACAATGTAAGCTATCAGTGATTTGCTGAATTATTTAATAGGAAAGAAGAAGGATAAATGTAAAATAATGGTTTTTGTTAGTGTATCTTCAAAGACTCGTCCAAAGATGAAATCAGAAATCATTTGAATGATGGAAACACCTTTAGATCTCTATTTATTCTATTCAAGATACAAATTTTGACAGGTGGCAGCCATCTAAAGATGTAAATTCTAAAGCATTTGCTTTAGAGGAAAAACTATATTATTTGTGCATCATTAATTGCATAAAACCTTTCTTGGTTTAGAGAAATCAAACTCTCAAAATGAGCAAGATAGAACAGCTGCTGGGAACATTTCACATAAGATAGTTATCTTCTTAAATTAAACCTACTTTATATATAAAAAAAACCAAACTTAAACCTGATATTCAAAGAAATGTGGCGATTACTTGTTTTGCATTAATACCATTAAATTCACAAGTGGGTAGATTCTGTAAAGTTTGAGATACTTCAGTGTATTTAAATATAAGTCAAATTAACAATATAACAGGAAATAGATACAAATAATAGTGCAGTGTTGACCTGATAATTCAACCTCTGTCATTTATCTTACTACTACATTAGCAAATATTTCTGAAAGAAAATTTTTAAAAAGAAAACACAATTATACAACAATATAAAAATGATTAAGTAAACTAAATGTTCCACATCTTGGAATATTATTTTGAATATCGTTAGAAAAGATTAGTATAAGATTAATATTTTTTTAATTATAGAAGAGGCATATATGACATGTTTGGGGGACTTAAAAGAGTCAAGCACTCCCTCTGCCTCAGAAAATCAGACAGACTCTATGAAAGTGGATTTATTTAAACTCATTCTTCAAGTGTGTATTTTCCAGGCAAAGAAATTGCAGACATGGAGAGAAAGTGCACATGTGCAAAATTGTGGCCGCAAAAGGGAGCATAACGTATATGTGAAATGATGAGCAGTTGGTTTGGTTGGAGAACAGGGTACATGGGAAGCACAGGGGAATAAATTAAAGGTTTGGAAGACAGATTTAAGTTTGACTTTAAAGGGTATTGACATTTATCATATGATTTTGAACTTTACCTTCAGATGATGGAGCGAGTTCTTGAGTTTCTGAAAATTAAGCGTTTGCTAGCATATTTGTGAATAGTGTAGAAAAATATGGGTGAAATTGATGCTAGATCTTATTTGATGATACAGTTGCCCTAATTTGACTTTTTGATTATTTATCTGTCTCTCATAATTAATCGCGAACTTGAAAATGTACCTTATAATGTTCTTGACATCATTAGGCTTTGGTATAATACTTAGAATAGAGTCTAAATCCATAGACATTTGAATAATGGATCAATAATAACTCAAAAGAATGACTCTGGTCCTCTGCTATCATTTGGTGGATAGTTAGTTGGTCCCTATGATGTGCCAAGTGCGTTAAACACAATAATGGAACATCAGTTCAATTGTCACATAAGCCTTCAGAGATAAATATTTTTCTTTACTACTCTGCATATGATCAGACTGAATATAAAATCAGTTTGGTAAATTTTCTGTATATCTCACTGATTATAATTTGAGAAGAAATTCTGCCTGACTACAAAATCACAAAACTATGCTGCTCAACTTTTTATCACTTACTTCAATGATAATATAAATGAAATACCTGTCAATTTTATAGATGAAATAAGTTGGTGGGAGCAAATAAAAGAAGAAATACAGCAGCTAACATCATAGATGACAAAATCAGGATCTCAAATTATCTTCACAGGCCAGGAGGTTGAGCTAAAATCAACAAGATGAGAGTTATATGGGATATATATGCAAATATGCCAGCTTGGAGGTTCAACAAGCTTATTTACATAAGCCCAATATTAAAAACAAAAATCTTCCCCACTATAAAGTGAGATGTTTTTCTCTGAGTTCTACTGTGTCTACCAGAGTACCTAAAATGCTCAAGAAATATTTGATGAATGCAAATACAGATGAAACTTATCTGGAATGCTGTAGAACTCATGGAAAGAGAACAAATATCATGTAGATGACACTGCTCCTCTGCAGTTGCTGAGATTATCAGGACCCCATACCCACAGTCAACATTGGCATTTCAAATCAAATTTCCCAATTACAGTTTGCATACCTGATTGAAAATATACTTTAAGCATTTAATTAACGGTAGTAAATCCAATTAGCAACTGTAATTTCACAATTCTTTCTGTATGACCTCCTTCTCAGAAAGAAAAAGCAGCAATCAGTAGCTGAAGGAAATGTCCTTTGGGCTGTCATTTGATACTCTTGTTAGTTACCAGTTATTTGGCACGACAGTCCTGTAATTTAATCTGCAATACTATCTTATGTGTTTATGTTTATCAGTCAAGTAATTTCCATGCGCCTGGATAAATTATTCCCTCCGATAATAAAATTTTATTTTCCTTCTATAATCTTTTAATTTCTTATTTTTCTCTTTGTTAACATTAAAACTGAAAAGGCTTATAAGGAAGGTCGTGTGATCTTGGAACGCGCTCTAGTTCAAGAGAGTGGGGGATTTGAGGAGCAGGTACCATCTGATAACTCTTAAAGAATAAGAGATAACTCCATCTTTTCCCAGATCTTCTTCACTGAAAACAAAAATCTACTTACATACACCATCACCTTAGCATCAGAGTCGGGTTCATGAACTGCAGAACAAGAGATTGTGAGAATCTAAGATGGAGCCTTTCTTTTTTTTAATTTCCTATTTTCCATCCAACAGCAGTATGTAGAGAGAATATTATGCAGATGCCGTTATTTTTTTTCCCCTATGTTTACTCCTTGAGAATAATCCATCTGCAGCTACATGGTGGCTATGTGAGGAAAAAAATCTGGGCTATTAGAGTGAAAAGTGTGTTTTATGTAAATTTTGAAAGAAAAATGTGTCAAGAGCATGGTTTTTAAACTTATTTGCGCTTCATTTTAAAACATTGTTTTCAATGTCTATTGAAAACAAACTCTATGTTAATTGCTCAAACCTAGGAATGATTTAATGCTTTTACATTTCCTTTCATGACCCATTTTTCCCAGGAATATATCTGTGAATTCTATATAAAGTCTTTTTCACTATTCTAATATCCATAGAGAGAGCAATAGCTGGAGAACTTCAGCATTCGTTATCTGTGGAATATGGGGAACTGGGCTGAGTACCATTTTCTGCTCACTTCTTTGAGCCTTCTATTAGTTTACCTTGGCCCTAGATATAGTGGTGTAATGAAGCCACAGGTTAGAGCCACATCCTGGTATGGGAGCGGTGATGGCCTTAGAGAGTAGCATGGTCTATTGGATAGTTGAGAAATTTTTCTTTGTCTTATTTGAATTCCTATTGAATAGTGCCTTGTGTATATTCCACAATGCTTGTGGAATATACTTGTTTTATGATGCAGCTTTTAGTCTGAACAAAATACCTTGCTACAATTTCCATTGTTGAAAAACTGGAGAATGTGTCCATCCCAGGGCAATGTGTAGAATCCTGATGAATAGATACAAACACTCCAAATAAAAGGGTTGATGAAAGATTCAGGTGGGCACAGGGGATAGGATTCACACAATGACAGGCAGGTAACGGCATTATACAAAACTCGTGTTGTGTATGTTTTTATTTGTTTTATTGCTTTGTAATTTACCCATAAAAGCATCTAGTTTCACACTCCTCTGTGTCCCCAATAACACCCTTTCAAAAGTCTGTGTATGTGTAGTTACTCAGATGGTCATGACACAATTGGCATTTCCGAATTTAGGATTAAATTCTTGCATAGGTGGCATTGGCACCTATGACTTAAGTGTGTGGATCAAGGTGTTAAAACTCCACATACATTATTCACAGTAACACTTGAAGCATTTAAATCAGAGCTTCCAAGTGGAACCCATAATGATCATAACAATTTATAGACTCCAGAGATTAAATAACAAAATCAGTGGATTAGCAGGTGGATAGTGGTGGGTGTTTATGCTAACAGTTCCTCACACATTTAAAACTGTTCAAGGGAAGTAATCCAGACACACACATAAACTGAATATACTATTAACTTGACAAATGTTCCATGTTTTTCTAAGTGCCAGCTTTCCCTTATGAAAAAGGAAAAAGCAAATAGGACACTTGAGGAAATCAGTGGGAGTGGAGGGCTGCAGTGCTGCTGAAGGAGTCCTTTGTAAGGGCTCTCAGACATGATGGGACCCGGTATTGCAAACTGCTGGTTCTACGAACCAGTGACTCTGTGTGCTATAGAGAAAAGAAGGAAACCTAAGCAAAACCTAACTGATGACTGTCCCTTTCAGGCTGCCTCAGTATCATCTGAGTACATCCTAAACCAAGAAAAAACATGATAAGAGTACATTTAAGCAGAGCTGCACAGCCCAACCTATCATCTGCTTCTGTCAGTTACACCATTATCCTAAGAGTCTTAGGTTTGGAGTTAAACAAAAAAGATTCCAGTGTGGTAGAAAAACAAGCTAGACTGAGTAGCAAAGTGAGAGTAATGTTTAGACCAAACACCCATAAGCTATCTTCAGTGAGGTGTAAATGTGGGTTATCTCTTACTTCAATCTTGTCAGCGTGGGTGTCTGTACTTCTCTATAAGTAGCCAGGCAGAGAGACTGCTGAGGGTACTGGATAGCTGGCAATAAGCCATAGGTAGTTTAGGAAGGGCATTGGTTAGATGAAATCTTCTCACTGTTCCCCATATTCATATCACCTCATTTCTCCTCTCATTTCTGTCATGATGGAAAGCTATTCATCATGCCCTCACTGAACTCACAGGAACACTGACAGTGACCATATTGACATCAAACTGTGACCCAGCAGCACAACTGCAGGCAGGAGACAGTCCCAGCTTCTGCCTCGCTTCTTCCTAACATGAAGGGAAGTAGCAGTGATCCAGATGTTTCTTCCTAAAGGTGATATTCCTGAAACTCAGTGTTCCTACATCTAGAGTTTATATTGTAAAACTGAAATTGTTTGAATGGCTACAACTTGAACTTCGAAAAGCATGTATTAATATTTATAGGTGTTCTATCCTCCAGGGACTCTTAGCTATGTTTGCACATGAACACACGGAATGAGTACTACAGGGATTTCTGTTGTGGCATGCCTTACCACCAGAACTTGTATTCTCCAAGGACATACTAGTGAAACATCTGAAATGACAACTAAATGTTTGTTCTCAAAATGTAATTTTTATCAATTCAGATTTTTATCAACTGAGACTTCTTCCAGAGGCAAGAACACAACTATCATCTATCTATCTATCTATCTATCTATCTATCTATCTATCTATCATCTATCTATCTATCATATATTTCTATTATCTATCTGCCTAAAAACCCTTGTTTAGAAACAGAAAAACTAAAATAGTGAAGTGAAAATCAAAACGAATGTATGGACATCTAAAGCATAACTAGGTGACAAAGTAATCCCCACACATGCAAAATATGGATAAACATGGTCAATATTTCCCAAGCATCGTAGACAGTATTAATAGCAATAAGAACAGGAAGAGGGAAGAGACCCCGGGAAATTCCTAACACTCATGCCAAAAGGAGCTCATGTAATGAGTGGAGATCTGAGAACTGGGAACATTTGGAAAATGTCCTTCTGAGCTCCGGGTTTGCAGCAAACCAGAAAGAATGAGGAGAATCACTAAGGATGCTGTGGGGAATGCAAACAGTGTTACAGCATTTTAGCTATTAAAGGTCCTAGAATTATCAAACAAATATGCATTTTCAAAGAATAAAATTCACCTTGAAACAAATGATATCCCAAAAGGTAATTAGCACACACCTGGAAAATGTGGCCATAAAAAAAGAGATGAAAACAGTAACTCAAAAGTTAAAATGAACAAAAAGAATTTCAGAATGAGGTCTAAGTTTGAAAACAGCCTACCATGGAATTCACACAGGCTCTAAAATACTGCTCTCGCTTCTAAAAATTGATTTTGCTGTCGCTGTGCTTTCTGCAGTGTCCCTCCTGTTCCCTGCCTCGCCCTTCACTGCTGCTCTTTTCCTGAGATCTACAACACTCCCCCTCTACTCTATTTGAGTTATGTTTTCAGCAGATTTACTTCAAGGATATAAAACTCGAATAAAACAATTAAAAATTTTCATATATAAAACAGAAACATATTAGAAGATATAATGGACTTTGCGTGGATACTGATTTTATGAAAAAGAAGCATTTTAAAACAACTAGAGAACTTGGAATATGTATTGGGCATTAAATGTTATTAAATATTTTGTTAATTATTTAGCTGTGATAAGGCAGTATGAATATTCAAACTGTCCTTTTTTTGAAATGCAGATTAAAGAATTTAATGATGAAGTTCTTTGACATAGCAAAATAAAAAAGCAGGAGGAATAGATAAAATGTGTATAGCAAAAACGATAGTTTTTAAATCTGGGTAATGGTCACTGTTTATTTCGATATGCTTGGAACTTTTTATAATCAAAACGTTAAAAACGTAAAAGGAATTACACATGAGTATATAGCAACACAGCCTATTAAACTGTTCGCAACATTGCTAAAATTATTCTTATAAAGTATTTCTAGGTGGCTGAGTCTCTCTTTCCAATGCTTCTGAGAATTTCCTTGCAATCAAGCACTTTCTTGTGTTTTAAATAGTTTTTTCTTCAAATAAAAATAGAAAATTGCATCATTTGGACAGCTAATATAATAATTCCTCTTATGGGAATGTCTTAAAAGGCTTTCTAAGGTAGACACAGTAGCCAGCTCCAAAATGTTAAAGAAGAAGAAAGTTCTACACTGTGAAACACGAACACTGAGAGCTTACAGGAGGAAGCGTGCAAGGAGAGGGTGAAAAGCGTGAGCAAGAGTGGAAAACTGTGTCATCCATGTAGCTACTTTGACAGAGGGAGTCCTTCCGAACATCTACCTGGTTCTTTAGCAAAGTTTATAAAAGGCTCGCTAACTTCTAGGCGGACAGGTTATCCTGTAAAAGCCAATGAAAAGAGTGAACTCTGGGTCAAGGTTTCTGTAGCAAAGTGAAGCAATGATCAAGCAGGCAGTCCTCCAACTGCCCTCTGAGTTATAGACACACAAAACATTTTGTGTGACTTTTAAAAGACTTAAAATCCATTCTTTATCTATCACCCTTGAAAATGTAGTACCTTTCCTGGGAAGACATAAGAATTTGCTGCAAGTCTCATCCACGTCCATTCCCCTAGTGTTTTCAGGTCTAATTAAGACTGTCAAATCAGCGGAGATGCCAGAAATTCACTTTTTCCCTCATGACAAGCTCATCCTGCTCCTCTTCAGACCCTAAGGCTTTCTGTTCGGTTGAATGGTGTTCACCAATCTCCACTGAAGTCTGTTTACATCAAAGGCACAAAATGCAGAGGAAAGAGGGTCCCAGGAACCTTCCTGCCTTGGGCAAGAATAATTAACCCCCGTCCTGGTGGCCACTATAGCTTCCTTGGCCATTCCTTTATCACTCTTCTTTTATTGTTCAGAGAGACACCTTTGAACCCATTTCCCTAGTTAGTAAATTTTGTATTGAAATCCCATGTTTTGTGCAAAAGAATGAGAAGTGGTTTGTACAGGAGTCCAAAAATAAGAACAAAATATAGAAAAAGTTAAACAGAGGTCTAGTAAAAAAGTATTCATGCTATGGATATTATGAAATAAATTCTCAATTTAGAACAAGTAACATATCACTATTAGGAAGTTTTAGAAATCGGCATATATTATATAACCCCTTAGAACATAACTGAAAACATGGAATTTTAACAAACCCCTAGCCAGTGTAACAAAGTTAACAATTTTTTACCATTAAGTTTTGTGTATTTTAATCTCAGGAAAACCCTCAGACTCCCAGGTGTAAAGTATATTGTCCTTACTTTGAAAACAAACAGCAAAATAGAAAGACTGGGTTTGGTGATGAAAGAAAGGAGGAGTATTATTTCCTAAATGGAAAAGTGGACAACTGAAAACTTAGCCACAACAATAATATATACTGTGCTCAATACAAAAATACAGCATAGTATTCATTGTAGGGGCAAACAACCCTCCCCTTCTCATGTAATTCTAAAGGCATTTTTGAATTGTAGCCTGCTGACCTTCATGATAATAACACCGTGGGTGGCAAGGCTGTAAAGGAATAAAAATTCATTACCTGGGAATACAGTTGCATGAAATACCTAACTTCCCAATTATTCATTTAAATGAAGATCTCACAATATATAAAAAATAGAATAGTAAGTATAAAATTCCCTCTCTCCACGCATGTATTTGAATCCTGACTCTAATAATCTATAATTGTGTGACATCGCGAAAATACATGATCTCTCTCAGCCTCGGTTTTCTTCTGTTTATCAGGAGTACGTCTGCCCTTCTCTCTACACAGGGCTTCTCAGTAAGCTGTGCAATATGAAATATGTTTCTAAATTACTGTAATACTGATTTTTAAAATCTTGTTTATTATTTTAAACATTTGAGAATATATGAGACCTTTTTTATCCTTAGAAAAACTCCCTTACTCAACCAAAGTTTCTCAATCATATGTTTACATCTACCTGCAAAATATAAACATGTATCTCTTCTCTAAAAATAATAGTATTATTTTATACCACATACAAGAACATGGAAACCAACATGGCAAACTATAAATGAAATCAGCAAAATAACCAAAACAACATCCTTACTTTGAAAACTTTGTATCTTAGGAAAAAGGCAAACTGTTTTAAACTCCCATCCTGACTTGGCAAAATCTCCACTTTCACCCTTAGCAGTGGCTACCGGGTGTTCTGTCAGCATGGATGGGCAGTCAGTACTTCTGCAGTGTAGGATAACCTGCTATCAATGTAAGACAACAGTTTCCGTCTTTCATCTTGGCACGTTGTTTTTACAACTTTGTAAACTAAAAGATATGGACCTCTGCAGATAAATGCTGCTTGAGGCTGAACAGCTTCAATCGTTCATCAGACTTTTTTTTTTTTTTTTAGCTGAGCCATCCTGCCACCTGTTGGCAGCTCAGCTCAGGCTGGGAATCAAACCAGCGACCCTGTCGATCAGAGCTCTCATTCTTGAGCAAGCTCTTAACCAACTGAGCCACTCAGCCAGCCCGTTCATCAGACTTTTGATGTTAGCAAACCACTGTGGAAAATTGGGGGGAGTATTATCAATTCCCAGCAACCATGGATGAGTGGGTAGGGATTCGGGAGCATTCATTTTAGCCTGCTGTTATCTTTCCCTTGTCAGAGCAGAACTCTGTAATGCTTGACTGCCTTTAAGTGCTAAATGCGATGGTAAAACTGGTGATGATGACTGCTTTAAGAGGATATAAATAATATCTAACATTTGTATAGCACAATATGATTTTAAAAGCACTTCCGCATTCATTCTCCAATTTCACCCTCACGACCATTTTATGAGATAGGAACTAATCTTTTTTTTCTTTTTTTTTTTTCCTTTTAAACAAATACAAAAACTAAGGCTCAGGGGTTGCCAAGTAATTTGAGAAAGTAAGTAATGTCTAAAAACAAGGAAGTGGGGATTAACCTTGCAAGTTTGAATAAAAACTAAGGCCTGAGTTTACTAGTGTATGACCTTGAACAAGTGACTGAATGCCTCAGTTCTTTTCTTGTCTTTCAATTGGGAAGTATTATATTCTACAGGTTGGTTGTTAGCACTAGATGAGCTAATAGTTAGCATGTAATGGATGCTAATGCGGTATATCACAATGCGTAACATGTGATATATGCTCATCACTTGAGTTTCCCTCCTGTATTTCAAACTGTTTTTCACAGTTACCGTTAAGTCTCTGAATAGAATTTGCCCCCAGGATAATTTACTTCACCAACCAAAAATCATGTGATGAAGTAAGCAAGTTGGGTTTAAGTGAGTAGGTGCCCAGATTTTAGTACTTGCTTTAATACTAGCTTGTTGTTTGTCTTAAAGCAAGCTATTAATTTTTTCTCATCTATAAAATGAAGAAGGTGACCTAGTAAGTCCTAAAGTATTTCACCTCTGAAACTACCAAAGCAATTAAAGAGAAGTAAGTTAACAATGGTATTTTTTGCTCTTGAAACACTATTGGGAGATTTCTTAATTAAGATTTAAAAGAGTTGCTTATTAATCTGGGAGACAAGACAGGCAGTCCCAGTGAAAACAAGATTAGTAGACTATTAAAATGATAGCATAACTCAAAAACAACTTCAGACCTCCAGTTTAGCAGGGAGTCTGTCTATGTCCAAAGCAGCTTTTGCTATTTTTCCACTGGTATGTGTTTTGTTACCTAGAAAAAATGGTTTAAGCTTGGGAAAAATCTACTTCAGAATCTGGAAGGAAACAACTCTGCCCATGAGGCAGCTGAAACTGCAGTTAAAACCATGTCTGGTTTGACCTCATGACATCACATTCTTCACTTCAAAATGGAAATTGCCGGGAAAAGAAAAGGTTGAAGGTCACTTTGTTTCTCCCCCGTTTTCTACCTTCTGATTCAACTACCAAAGCTGTGCCCTAATCAGAAATATGGATAACCATAGCTCTGCTAAAAAGGTGATGATTTTTGAGAGCTCACAAAAATTTCCCTGGTCTCATTTCTAAGTACTTTCAGAACCAAAAATACACTCAACTGCTCCAGAGTAGAATCAGAAATAGTATTTAGAATCTTCTTTGGGATAGAATTCCAGAAAATTATGGCAATAATAGGAAATATATATATATATATTTTTTTTAAATGTGTACACATGACTTGTATTCATCGTTTGCTATCAGTATGTATTGAGTATTCCAATTTCAATACAGTTTTTTTCCTTTCTTAAAATGTGTATACAATTTTTGCCCTCCTCTGTGTATATATAGTTGTTGTAATCTGTGTTGTTCCCACTTAGATCTCCTGCCTTAAATCAGAGAAACAGACTCAACCTGTACCCAAGTAGACATTAGACAGTGTACAATGGCAATCTGCAGACTCTGAGTCTGTACATGTCTGGCTTCATTCAAAGATTATTGAAGAGTACAACAAAAGAAATAATGAGTTTATAGAAATAAAATAGAACAATAATTAAAGTAAGCTCCATCCCAAAGACTCAAAAGAAAAAACATCTTGAAGAAACCATCTACTCTTGGAATCTAGAAAATAACATTTCAGGAACTTGTCAGTCACAATAGATTGAGAGAAGGTATTGATTCAGTAGAATAGGAGTAGAAACATTTTAGGGAAAGATAGAGAACACTTAATATTAAAATACTAATAATAGCATATTTAGTAATTATATTAATATACTATATATTAATCACATATTAAAACATATCTGCTAATGCTATGACATCAGTCTTGTTATCAACACCTTTTTGGGAATTTTTTACTAGTACAAGAATTTAAAAAGAGAAATTAATATCAACATATCTGTTGTAGATTTTGAGTTTGTATACACCCAGTAAGAGGAATGGAATCCAAATATTATGCACTAATTTCCTGGTCCTTATGGGTACTAGAGCTGAATTGCTTAGGTTCAGATTCCAGCTCTGCTCCTTTTTAGCAGTGTGATTCTGTGCAAATAACGTAATCTCTCTGTGTCAAATCTCCTCTACTATTATATGTAGATAATAGCAGTACTTTACTGTATCAGTCAACACTGATAAAATAATGTTGTATAACAAACAACCACAAAATCCCAATGATATAATAAACATTTATTTAGCTCCCATTTCTGTGATCAGCTGGCAAAATGACTGATCGAATGAGGCCAGGCTAGTGGCAGCTTATTTGGGATGCCTCCGTTCTACATACTAATTATCCTCCTCCTAGGACCAACAGGTATGTTATTCCTTCTATTTGTAATAGAAGCCCAAGAGGACAAGTTTAATCATGCCAGGACTTTTCAAACCTTTGGTCACATGATACCTGCTAGTATTCTACTGGCCAAATCTAGTCACAGAACCAAAACTTCTGGTCAAAAAACAGAAATAAACTTTACCTATGGAGGCAGAATGTGGAGAGTAAATAATTTTCAACAACACCTAGGTTATAAATAAAAATTAATTATCTAATATACTAAAACATGTAGTACCTGGCACAGAGAAAGTACTCAACAGTTATTATTATTATTGTTTATATATTTTTTTTTCATGTTTAATTTGTTTGCCATAATGAAAACATAAATAAGCTCCAAGAGTTATATTTTTTAGAAAGTACAAAGGATCTAAGAGAGAGAATCTTTGGTCTGGAACGGTCAGAAGAGAACAGACAGCTAGTCTACATTTTTTCCAACCTACATTTGAAGCTATGCAGACTCAATGATAGAAGCCAGATTAATTTAGGAAAAAAAAATATATATAGTAGAACATAGCTGTAATTACTCAATAGTTGTCATACACTGAGCTTCTAGTTCACTTTTCTGATTGTAACAGCTTCATACTTGTATTGTTTTAGAATTCCACACACTTTTTATATATGATGACTGTGGCATGCAAACTCTCTTATTTAGTTGGTAAAGCAGGCATCATTATTTGTAATTTATATATGAGGTAATTAAGATTCAGACAGCTTTTACCTTGACAGAGTTCTTAGGCTAATTACCAATGGAGCTGTTATTACAAGCTGGATGTTCTGCCTCTTAACCAGCCTTCTTTCCATTAAATGCAAAACACCCTGGATCTGGCTTAATTGTGGAATAAAATCCACCAAAAGCTTTACTGATTAACAAAGTTGCCACACAGTTTTTATCAGTCTTCCTCACCAACCTGTTCTAGATATGTAATTACCAAGTGTTTACAAATGTTGGCTTTCAGAGCAGACAGTGTGGGCCTGAGATTAAAACAAATGTGTTTTATTTTCTGGATAATCTAGTCCAAAAAAGGAAGGAAAAAAAGGTTTCTTCTGAATTGTTTCTGTAGATCATTACTACAGCATACTTATTTAGTTTTCCAGTTTTATATTCATTTACAGGAAACATAGTCTAAGATTTTAGTTGATTTCACATAATTGTAGTAACAGTCCTCACAGTGTTCAGTAATTGATCCTTCCTTTGTTCTTTAACTAATGGCGGCTCACTTAATAGCTCAATTCATTAAGTTAATTACATATTGGATCTACTTGCTGCTCAATTAGCATGCATATAAACATGAAATTTGATAGTGTAACTTCAAATTATAAATATTAATAAAGTAAAATGTATAACCTAATTTATACATAGATAATTTGAAGTATCTTATGAAGTGAGACATTCGTGCAGAAAAATGTGTGATTTCTAAGAGACTAAACAAAATGATATCTTTCTATACTGCATCTTTGCCTCATATGTTAAGATCAAAATGCACATTTTAATTTTTACCATCTTTTTTATTACAAACACTATGGTTTTATTCTCTTCTAAGAGACTGAACAATAAAATATCTTCCTATACTGCATCATTGCCTCACATCTTAAGATCAAAATGCACATTTAATTTTTACCACATTTTTTATTACAAACACCTATGGTTTTCCAGCTGCAGCCATTCTCTGTTTCTGTGTCTCCTTAACACTCAACATTCTCAAAACCCTCGTATATTTGGTCAATAAACCCTGTCAAATCTGGAAGAGTCTTGCTAATCCTGGCCCTCCATTCCATCCTACCATTGGTGCTATATTTGTGCCAACCTCATTTCTCTCTAGAAAAATTACAGAAGCATACAATACATTAGGTTCTCTGCTTAAAATATTCCTCTTTTCTAGCACCTTCAGTGCTGGCCATGATATAATGTTAGTCAAAATTAAATGAGTTGGAAAAAAAAAATGTGGAGGGAGGGTATTCCAAAACAATGACACCCTGCCCACAGACTCAACATTGGGGAAAAGTACAAAATATGTCTATCTATATGTAAGATATATGGTTTATTAACATATCATATGCAATAAAGTAAACATTAGATGGCCTGTGGAAAAAAATGAATGGGATGATTTCATTCTCCTCTAATGTCTTATTGTTTATGAATTAAGACTCCTTAATATGGTATAAAAGCTTCTACAAAACCAAACTAACTCCCCAGCCCATCCTCCCCCAGAGGAATTCTTTCCTCCAGTCATGAATCTATTCCTGCCTTATTTAAATCATTCCTGGAACCCTTGCCTCTTCCTGTCTAAGGATACCTCCTATCTTCTAAGTTGCATCCCTACTGCCATAACTTCTGTGGACTCTTCAAATCCTCAAGTCAAGCAAGTTTACTCCCTCCATGGGCTCACTTTGTAAATTTACCTATGTAACAACATGCTATGTTGTACTGGGGTTGTTGAAAGCTTCTGTATCCAAAATGTTGAGTCATTCTCGTTCTTGATTCATCGGCTCCTGACAGAGAATCCATTATACAGCGTGTTTGTTGAATAAATATATAAGTAAATAATGTAGTGCAGAAAAGCACATGAGGTAACAGAAATGTCATCAAATCACATCAAAGCTCTCAAATTTGAGCTGATCTCAAACTTTCAGTCCCAGCCCCTATACTTATGGGATAAAAAAATATATATCAGGTATCAATAAGATAATAATTTGTGGTACAGTATCCTATATTGAAACTTTTGTGGTTTCCTATGAACCAGAATAGTACACTGTGGATAAAGAATGTGATTTCAAGTTAAAGACCATGGATTTCTGTCCACTTTGACATTTTCTTACCAGGTGACCTTGTAAAAGTTATTTAACTTCCCTGAGCCTCAATCACCTCCTCAGAGAAGAAGAGGATGATAAAGCTGTCTCTAACTCATGGACTTTTATAACAGATTGTTCAAACCCCAGGGTAGGTCTGAGTCACTAATGAAGACTTATAGCTCTCAGCCCCTTGCTAAGATCTCTAATTTCCTTCCAAACCTACATGAGCTGATCACATTAAGCATACTTGACAGCCAGGCTCTTAAAGCAGAAATTGTGCGGTGGGAATTGGGATGCAGATATCAAAATAAGAATTATATTTTATGCTGTAGCTATCATCGTCCCCTGCCTTAGGTCTGGGAATTCTTACCAGCAAGGCTCTGCAGGCCTGAGAGAGTCTCTTTAATGCAGAAATGGGTGAATGAGATAGCTTGGGGAAAGTTTTATTTTATCTTTCAGGAGAGTCCATAATTCTTCATTCAGGGGAGGAAACGAAGACCAAGGTCAGAACTCAGTAGCTTAGTGAATATTTCTGTGATAACCAAAAACCCACAGACAGACTCCCTTATAATCACACGCTCTGTTACCCAAAGAGCTGCACCCAACTGCTTGGCCCAGGAGTTTGGATGCCTTGAAAGGATCACTTTTTCCAACCACAAATGGGGTAGGTCTGTTATTGGACAAATCCTCTGACCATACTCTTTTTTTTTTTTTTAATTGGGGAATTGGGGGATGGGAACAGCGCTGGGGAACAGGGGGAAGGGGAACAGACAAGTTGCTATCGTTTTGTTCTTCAGTCTAGTTGTGGAGGACATTGCTTCCCTGGCCCAAGTTGGCACCATCATTGCGCTCTTCCCAGGCGAGGCAGATCAGTCGCCGGCTTCTGGACAGCCGCTCATGTCGGCTGCTGGCCGCTCACACTGGCTGCGGGCTACACACGGTAGCTCATGGCAACCCACTGCCACAGGGGCTGCAGCCTACGCCGTCGCTGGCGACCCATGGCAGCCCAGCTCCAGGTTGAGCTGCTGTTCACCATCTTAGCTGCAGAGGGCAGTGTCACTGGCCCTCATATGTGGGATCCGAACCGGGGCCCTCTGGCGTCCCAAGCCAGCTCTTAACCAACGCACCACTCGGCCGGCCCTCTGACCATACTCTTGAAACTCTTTATGTACCTGGTTACGCTCACAAATTTCTATATTTTCTGTAGATGCCTTCACGTTCTCTCTCTCTCTCTCTCTCTCTCTCTCTCTCTCTCTCTCTTTCTCTTTCTTCATGTCCTCCTTATAAACAAATCCCCACACACACAGTCAGTTTGACCTTAATACTTCTATCCAGCATATGACCTTTGATACAGAAAAAGTTTATAATGATTTGTCAATATTTCCTCAACAGTGGGTTCAAATCCCACCTCTGCTCTTTTACATAACTTGTTACATAACTTATAGGGAAATACTTAATCAGTATTAAACCACAGTTCCCCATGTGAAAAGGCAGACAATAATTATCTCTTCTAAATAGGATTTTTGTGACATCTGTAAAGCTCTTAGCATAATGTCTACCATACAGTAAATGCTCCAGTAATATCATTTACTAGGAATCCTACTTCCTTTAATATATACCTACATACAGTGGTGTTCCGGAGCCAGCTCAATACCAACTCAGAAGAGCCAATTGTTAAAATATTCAGAAATATAAAAAAAAGAACTAGTTGTTAAACTGATAGTAGCTTGTAATCAGCCATAGTGTGAGTGTATAAACCAAGAAAATTAGCAAATGATACAAATCAAGGTGTTTTTGTTGTTGTTGTTTCGTTTTTTGAAAGCTGGTTACTAACCTATGGCTGCTTACATGTAATATATTAACCCTACAAAAAATAATGTAATAATGTTTAGCATTATCAATATAGAATGCTGTATATGAGCCCCTAACTACATCTAGATAGTAAATACTTCTCAGTATAGATTTCTTACATTATAGTTGTAGTGATAACGACACAAGCTAAATTGTGTAAAAGAACATTGTAAACTCTAAGGTAAGTTTTAAGAGCATTTTCTATTCCACTACTAGTGACAGTTCAAAAAGGCACATGATCTTACAATCCAAAAGAAACCATTGTTTAAATTCTCTTCTTTCATTAGAGTTTCAAATAAAATTTATGTTGTGACATTCCTAAGTTTGCATTGAGCAGTGTGCCCACGTGTTTTGTTCAGATGATGAGGACATTAAGCAATTGACAAAGAGGCAAGACCCCCAGACCTTTTCACTAATGGGCATGCTCTTATGCGACTTCATTCTACCCTTCCATGGTTGGGATTGTGACGAAAGCTTTTCCGACTAATTAGCTCAAATGAATAATAATGTGAAGTAAGATAATAAAATAATAAGGAAAATAAAAGGAAAGCCATAATATGAGTAATTTAGTGTTACTGGAGCAAAATAAAGGAGGAATAATGAAAAATATAAATGAAAAAAAGTTCTTGATCAGAAGAATTATCTCTAAAAAAGGTAAGGAATTGTCACATCCCAGGATAAATCAATTTTTTAGAAAGAACTGTATACAGGTGAATCTTAAAGTAATACTTGAAGTATAAAGGAAGGCAAGAAGACAGTGAACACAAAATATCTATAACAGTACATAAATCATGTTTACTTTTACCTTCCCTACTGCATCACTAAATATGAGACATATGTGGGAAAATATCTGCAGTCTTGAAGGGAAAAGAAACTGTGAATCAAGAATATTAAGTGATAACTCTACTCATAACGCTATCCCTAACCCTGTCCCTAACCCAAAACCTAACCCTAACTCTAACACTAATCCTAGCCCTAACCCTGTCTTTAAACCTAATCCTAACTCCAACCATAAACTTAACCTTAACATAAACCTTAACCCTAAACATGTTCCTAACACCAACCATAACACTAACACTAAACGTAAACCTAACGCTAACCCTAACATGAACCTTAATTTTAAACCTGTCCCTAACACTAATCCTAACCCTATTCATTACATAAATTTAACCCTAACCCTGTCCCTAACCCTAACCCTAAAGCTAACCCTCTCTCCCTATCCTAACATTAATGCTGTCCCTCACGTAACCCCAACACTAACCCTAGCCTTGTCTCTAACTCTAACCCAAACCCTAGCACTGACCTTCTGTTTAACACTGACTCTAACACTGTGCCAAATTCTCACCCAAACCCTAATCCTGTGCCTCACCCTAACCCTCACCCTGTCCCTTACCCCAATCCTAATCCTAACCCCAAACCTGTCCCTAACCCTAACCCAAATAAAAAAATTTAAAAAAAAATTAAGTGAAACCAAGCTACATTTCATATGTGAAGCCAATAGAACAACTCTTCTAGACAAGGAAATATTAAAAATATATTCAGTTCTTTTACCATTTTTGAAGAAAAAATGAAGATAGGAACAGGAAAAGAAATAAAAATGTAAGCTCAAGGATGGGGAATTCATGGATTAAAAGGATTTGTGACAAGCACTGAAACCTAGAAAAGGGTGGTATATATATTTGTCTGTGTGTGTGTGTGTGTGTGTGTGTGTGTAAATATTTTTTCTCAATCTGATAATTAAACAATATAAATGCTAAAATTAATCTTGAATGGAAGATATATAATATAAAATACAATTTTAGAAGAATATAAAATTCATATACCAAAAGAACACTGAAATATGTGTGAGGGGAGAAGAGAAAAATGATGCAGGAAAAACAGAAGTCAATACGAACCACTTGTCTTAAAGAGGTGTGATAGAAAGGATACAATCTCACCCTTGATATTGTCATTTAGAGAAGAATACAATAAAGAATAGATACCACTAGATGGTGGTATTTAGTGCAGGGGAAAAAAGAGAATTCAATGAAATAGCATAGAAAATACAAAAACTACTTTAGAATATAATAAACTTAGCTAGGATAACTGTGACATTTTAAATCAGATTGGAGAAAATAATGGATGTTTTAATGAATGATTTGGGGACAAATGGCTAGCCATTTGGAGAGAAAAGTAACATTCGATTCACACTGCACGTCATATATAATAGTAAGTGCCAGATAAATTAAAGCTTTAAATGTAAAAAAATGAAACCATTTTTGGAAGAAAATGTTATTGAAAAGGAATGTAATCTTTTACATTCAAATGTTATTGAAAAGGAATAGTACAGCATGTCTAAGCATGACACTAGAGCAGGAAAAAAAGTTAAAGAGACCAACACTTGATAAATTTTTAAATATTTTATCACCAAAAATTGATAAAATGTAAGCTGAAACTGTACACATATTTGCAACATATATGACAAAGGACTATAAGTCTCAAAATTGTAACATTTTTACAATTTAATAAACATACCCAACTTGAGCAGTAGACAAAAACTTTAGAAGATTGTCAAAAAAGAAGGAATACAAAAGTCCAATAAACCTAGAAAAAAGTTTTTAATTTTATAAGCATTAAAAATAAGAATGACTTTTGATATTGGATTATAAGAAGAGTCATATATAATATCCAATTTTCAGTTTTTAGGAATTGTTATCTCTTTAGATTATAAGCACCTCCAATTATCTAAACGTTCGTAGTATCCCTTATCCCTCAAAGAAACTTGTAAGGAACAGTCCTAGAGGAAATGAAGAATTCTGAAACCATTCCTCATCCACTGGCCTGGCTAAACTAAACAGAAGTAAGCAAATCCAGTGTCTAGAATGTGAACCATTTCAAGTGAAGTGAGTTAGAAGAGTGAGGGTCAATGTAGTTGTTAGTCATCAAACCTCTTTTTTCTTCAAATAAAACAGAGGACAGGCTTTTAAATGGGAGCAAAGTATTCCCTTCTATATGAGAGCTCCATCCAGGCCTCAGGCACATACTTACCAAATAAAATTGTGAGAAATGAGAATAAAGACCAAAAGAACTCAACTCACATAGAACCTCCCATCACTGCACTATCCAATATGGTAGCCACCAGCCACATGTGGTTCCTTAAATTTAAGTTTACATTAATTAAAATTAAAAGACATGTAAAATGCAGTTTCCCTGTCATGCTAGCACATGTCAGATGCTCAGCAGGCACATGTGTCTACCTTACTGGAAAAGGCAGATGGAGAGAACCTTTCCATCACTGCAGAAAGCTGTATTGGATGGCACTCTTTACAAAGCCTTTTCTGGTCTTGTTATGGAACTGAACAAGAATTCATCTGCCTATGCACTGGAAGAAATGTAAGAGCAAGAGTTTGCAGTGGAGAAAAGAACTATTTTATTAGGATTGGTGCCAATCCAGAAAACAGGTTAGCTCATGATCCAAAAAATGTGAGTCCCAGAAGGCTTACAGATGACGGGCTTCATAGGGCAAAAATCAAGTGTCACCATGAGTAAGGGGTTTGGGGTCATGGGTCTCGTTGATTGGTCAAAAGGGAGGAAAAGGCAATAAATCATTGTCTCGGATTTTGAGATCATCTTTGGCATCCCTCAGTCTGATTTCATGAGAATGTGGCCAGGTGTCATTCTGCTTTAGGGCTCGAGCTGAACACAATTTAGTCCATGATATTATTTTTAGCTTAATAGAGCCCATACCTTGTGACCCATGGTTACAGGTGGCCGGTGTTTCTTGCTGCCTCAGGGGTTAATGACTAGGAAGGGAAGGGCTGATGTTTACAGAGCATGCTGTGAAGAAACTGCATAGGTTAGGGTTACATAGTAAATCGAAATCACACATTAAATTAGGACCCTCAGTTTCAGCCTCAGGTCTAGGTAGAATTAAACACCCTAACATAAGGCTGCCCTGGGCCCTGGACACATCTCTGTTATAGCTGAATCTACTTGTTTTCATGTCTTCTTCTCTAGAGTCCAACCTCCCTGAAGGTTAGGGAATGTCTGATTTGTCATTATGAACCCCAGGAGACAGTTCTTGAAGATTTTTAATAAATATTTGTTGATATAGAGAGATATTGGAGGAATATTGGATTACCAGATATTGTTTTAAGATGGAATAAATAACGAGGAAACGAATTAGGCCTTTGCTGCTCCATCACCCAGTTAATCTTCTGTTTTTACCAGTGCAGATAACAATTGACTTTGAAACACCACCACAGTGGGAAAATAATCTCCTTAGAAATATGTAAATGAACTCTAAGAGCAATCCTGCATTTCTCCTCAATCCCTCATTCTAATTCAAAGCAAGAAAAGGGCATTTCCTCTGCCCTAGTGCTTCTAATTTCTGTGTTATGATGGAAGCACCAATCTTTGTGTCCCATGCAAAATAAGGGTAAAAAAGGCATTAGGTGCATGATTACTTACCAATTATTCTTTATGATCTATATAATCAAATACCATCTGGTGGTTTGGGAAAAAATTAGACCATAGTAGCGAAAGTTGAATGCCAGAGTCAGAGAAACTCATCCATTCAGCACTGCAGTCAGGCTGTGTCCAAGCTCTCCACAGAACCTGTGAAATGCCAGGTGATTTGAGAAAGGAAGCAAGGCTGGCCTTGACTCACCGACACTAGACACTAACAAATCACCTGTGAGTTAAATCCTGCCTGTATATAGACCAAAACCACAGAAAGGCAAGAGGACCAATTTCAGCTCAAGGAAAGCAAAGAAACTGATAAATTGAGGTGAGTTAAATACAAATGACTACTGAACTCATTACGATGTTAATCACAACGGTTGTCAACATTTTGTAAAGAAATATTGCAATGGCAGTGTTACCGCAGGCAGAAAGAACGGAGCTTCAGGGAGAGAGTGGACAGGAAAGGAAGGAGGAGGTATGAGACACAAAGGAATGAGGAGATGAGGTCATCCTGAGAAAAGGTGCAGCTGCCAGACTGGCCAGAACTGGATTCTGGCGGCCAAGAGCAGATTCAGGACACCATCTTGCCCCTCGAGGTGAACTTTAGCTAATTATTAATATAATGGATTGTAATGTTATTAGCATGGCAGCCTCCAAAATTTTCCACCCCCTGTGTCGCCATGACAGTTCCGACAAGGGCCAACTAAGGACAAAAATCCCTCCTCCCGACATGAAGGAGTGGTCAGCAAAGAACTGCCGTGGGAAAGTCTGTAATGTCACTTCTAAATGTTTTGCACCCTCATTCAAATACAATCCTACATTTCTTTGTTCCTCAGGGCAGTTGCTCTCCTTTATGGGAGGGCATTCTCTTTCTTTCCTTTCATAAATCCTCTGCTTGCTCGGCTTACTTGGCTTTGTTTGGATGGCTTAATTTGATATGTCCTGGAGTTCCTTCCTGTGACATTTACCTAGAACTCTTTCATTCTCCAGTAACAGCAGAAGAATGAAAATATGCCCCAGCAGACTCCAAAGACATAACCCAAACCGTCTGGCCATATCTCGTATTTTCTTTTTTTAAAGTCATGCAAACTTTCCCTCAACTTTATATTATATTTATGCTGTTTGATAATCAAAGTCATGTTTTAAACTATTTACCAACAGGGGAAAATGACTTACCTGTCTCAGTGAATGTGTCAAGAACCTTGCACACAGTCTTTGCAATTTTATGAAGCTGCTGAATTGAAGGGAGCTGACACTATATCAGATGTAACATGCAGACAATTTATCTGTTCTGTTTTGGCATCATATATTTTGAAAACTCCAAAGCACGCAAATATGTAGACATAAATAGCAGCATTTTAAACACTGCTCTATAAACTATAGCAGGAAAATTGCTAAAGAAAGAAGCTCAAGATGCTGCTATAGAGATACATATATTAAAATTGCTTTCAAGTTACCGTTAGTGGAAATACTGCTGTTTACCTTAACTTCTTTAAAGATCAAATTACTGGTGTCATATGATGAGCTGAAAGGATCTCTGATCCAATGTTTTCTATTTTTGGTTCTTTTTTTGTAGTGATATTTGAACAATAAGGGGGAAAATGTAGCAAAATGTTGGTTATCTACAAAAGAACACAAATCAGATTTGTGTTTTTCTATGTATCACTAACTGGAAGAAGTAAATGGAAAAATGTCTACTATTTCGAGGGGAAAAAATCTGAACCAAGAATAAAGGTGATGGACGATGATGCTTATGTTTCCACTAATGCTATGAATTTTAACCCTGGCTAATGGATCGAATTCCATTAATAGTCACTAAGAACAAATCTCTCCTTCCAAGTCTAAAGTTTCATTTTCTATTTGTAGAACAGTGCCTACGTTATAGGCCCCAGTAAATGCTTTAATTGTATGAATAATAGAGGTCCTGATATGTGCAATAACAATATGGATAGTTTGTGTTTTAAATTATTTGCTGTGTGTAGCCCCAAACAATATCTGCTAAGCAAGCCAATATTGGGAACAATGATATATTGACTCCACCTTGGTTTTTATCTTCAGCTGTGATGCATTTTGTTTGACCTTGACTGATAATAGCAATTCAATCCTGTATTCAAGGTACAAACCTTGCCTAGACAAGACACTTTATACTGACCTAGAACCAGCTTTCAATATCATTATATTGTGACCTAAATAGATATTTGTTCCCAATTTAACCATCCCATTAAACACAGATTCTTTCATGTGTGTGATAGATCAGATTTGAGTACCATCCCCACCATTGGGCCTATCAAGGGTAAGGGCCACCTACGCACACATTATGTGTCTTATTCTTCCTAAAGTGACACTGTGCCCCTCTCCAGCACACATGCCTACTCTGTATCTACTTATTTATCTATCTATCTATCTATCTATCTATCAGTCATCAAGCTCTTTGTATATTATCATTATAAATATAGGGGCCTGGACAAATAAATGGTCATTTTGAATTTAATTTTTAAAATAATGAATGGTCTCTTCCTCCCCTCTCCCCCCTTTTAACTTATTTTCTTTTTAATCAAGTCATGTTTTACTCTGCACAGTCCAGGGATTTACCAAATGTCTCTTACTATATCCATTTCAAATCCTAAAGCAAATTAAAAATGACCTTGAAAGAAATTTTTTTTAAAAGCCATTTATTTGTTTTTGTGTTTTGTTAATGCTGCTCTGTAACCAGACTTTTCTTTTTGAACAGTTTAAAAGTTCCATGGATTTTCATTGAATTTTGTATGACTGATTTTTCAATGCTACTGTAAGAATCATGATCTTTGTATTACTAGTCAGAGATTTCTAAAAAAGGAGAGACTCAAACTTACTTTCTTTGTATCTCCATTAAAATACACACACAGGTTAAGTAAACATCTATTCACTGCTTGTGGTGTGTGTATTAACTACTCGGCTAACTACCAGTTATTTTGTTGTTGTTGGGTTAAGTACTTTTATCTTCACCACAACCTAGGCAATTATAGAGAGGTTCAGGAATAAACATACTGCCTACTACAAATCTAGATGATTTCAGGTTGCTCTGTTTTTCCTCATTATGTTATATATTTTCAGTAGGTGAGAAAGCCCATGCATGAAAATTCCTTTATGTAACTTCTGCAGTTAGGTACAATTTTCTTTTTCTGAAGTAAACAAAGTATATTTTATTTAACACCTTCCTTCTGAGTGGGTCCCCATGAAGAGAGCAAACACAGACTCAGCAAAGATTTGGATGTCAGAAATTTTAATAACACTCTTTATGGACCCAAGACCCAGTGATAAGTAAAGGCAGGGTCCTTTGCCTAGAGGGAGTGGTTTCATCACTCCAGGAATGACATGTGGAAAGTGGGCAGCCTAAGCGTTCCTGTAGAATACTGGATCTGCCATAACTACTCAGGCAAAGAACAGTCATTCTTTTAGTGGGTTCCAGTGACTAAAACAGTAGTAGATGACACTATGGGGCATGTGCTGTTCCATCAGTTTGCCCCAGAAAAGTAGCCCGAGATGGACCTAAAAGAGGATATTACTCTGGTAAAGAGTAGGAAGCCTTTATCAGCCAAATGCAAATCTGCAATAACTCACTAGTTCATTCACACCATCCCACTAAAGACCACTCATGATTTTATAATTCTAGCATAGAGTTGATGCTTAAATTCAAACACTATGTTGTAACTCCTTTCATGGTCTATTGCTGCATAACAACTCACCAACATTTAGTGGTTCCAAACAATTGTTTTATTTGCGCATGATTTGACAGTTAGAGTTTAGCTGGGCAGTTCTGTTGTTCTAGCCAGTCCTCACTCACATGGATACGTTCAGTTAATGGATTAGCTGGGGGCTGGACTCAACTAAGATGTGCGGCAGCTGGACTTTTCCTCTTCTCCTTGTTCTTGTGAAGCTTTTCTTGTATGAGCTGGTCTCTCTAGCAAGGTAAAAGGGCTTCACACTTGGAGGACCTGGATCCTCAAGAGTATAAAAGTAGAGGCTGCCAGGCATTTTTCAGGTTAGGCCTGTAATTGGCACATTGTCACTTTTGTGATGTTCTTTTGGTTAAAGCAGATCATATGTCCAGCCCAAATTAAAAGGGAGTTGATGACTCAAAGGGAAGACTATCAGAAGGGTCACTTCTTTCTTTTTTCTTTTTTTTTAAATTTATTAAATTTATTGGGATGACATTGGTTATTAAAATTATATAGGTTTCAAGCATACAAATCTATAATACATGATTTATCTCCGTCCATCACCATATATTTGACCTCCTTTACCCTCTTCTACTTCCTCCCAACCCCACTTTCCCTCTAGTAACCACCATACTGTTTTTTGTGTCTATGAGTTTTTGTTTGTTTGTCTTGTGCCTTTGTTGCTTTCAGTTTTATATCCCACATATGAGTGAAATCATATGATTCTCAACTTTTTCTGTCTGATTTATTCCACTTAGCATGATAGTCTCAAGGTCCATTCATGTTTTTACAAAAGGCACTATTTCATCTTTTCTTATGGCTGAGTAGTATCCCATTGTGTATATATGTACCACATCTTCTTTATTCGGTCATCTATTAAAGGACACTATGGTTGCTTTCATGTCTTGGCCTCTGTGAATAATGCTGCAGTGAACATAGTGATAGATACATCTTTACGAATAAATGTTTTCAGACTTTTTTGGGTAGATACCCAGAAGAGGGATTGCTGGGTCATATGGTAATTCTATTCTTAATTTTTTGAGGAACCTCCATATTGTTTTCCATAGTGGCTGTGCCAGTTTACATTCCCACCAACAGTGTACGAGGGTATGAGGGCTCCTTTCTCTCCACAGCCTCTCCAACACTTACTATTTCTTGTCTTGTTGATGACAGCCATTCTAATAGGTGTGACATGGTATCTCACTGTGGTTTTGATTTGCATCTCCCTAATAACTAGTGAAGATGAGCATCTTTTCATATATGTGTTGGACATTTGCATGTCTTCTTGGGAGAACTATCTGTTCGGAGCCTTCCAAGAGGCTAGGGGACTCCTACCAATGAAAATCTCAGTTTAACTTATAACTATAAAAATATTAAACTTTAAACTTTAAAATAAGAATTTACTATAAAAATCACCAGAAAAACTCACCAAAAAATAGTTTGTGTTATGGAAAGCTCTTAAACAGAAAGTAATTGCATGTTTAATTTATTTATTTATTTTAATTTAAGCACTCGCAGCAGGTTGCTGAACTAATTTCTAGGAACCAATTGTATTTATTTATTTATTTATTTATTTATTTATTTATTTATTTATTTATTTATTTATTTATATTTGCATATAAGTGATTTTTTTTAAAAAAATCTCTCTCATAAGTAGACAAACTCATTGTTCTAAAAACCAACAGTGCTGGCTGCCACAGGGCTAGGAACAATTATAATTACAAATCTCCTGCCTTGGCTGACTAGCTCTAACTGAGCTAAATAGTGGTATCACCATGTTCTTGCTAAGGTACAATGCTTTATTCACATCAACATAACTGTACCAATAATAGCATGAGCTATCTGATAATAAAATGAGCAACTTTTCAAATTACATGAATTATTTGTCCTACTTTTTATTTTAGGAGTCCACAGACCTTCATGAGATTGGCCTACAGAATCATAATTTTGTTCAAATTAAAAAAGTATTTACAAAATTTCCCCAATTTTTTCTCAATGTTTGAGAAGGTTGACTCAAAGGAAATTATAACCGTCTAACCTGATGATTTTACTTGCCCCAGATCACCAACAGTAGGTAATTCATCCTAGCTTGAGACAAACTAATTTAGGGGCTTTTCCTCCCAGACCTAGAAGAACATGGGGGAAAAATTATATTTCCTACTAATAAATTGTGCCATTTATACCATACTCTTTATTTCATCTGCTTTCCCCAAACCCAGTCGTTGTCTGTTTAAATGCCTTTTGCAGAATATTTTGAGTAAAATATGAATTAAGATCTTAATTAAAGCTATTTTAACCCTTTAACTCAAATATAATTAAAATAAAAAATATATCTAAATTTCAACTTATGCTATTAAGTTGTACGTGAGAAACATTTCTCTTGTAAGGACTACAGGTTTGAAATTTCAGAGCTAGAGTTTCCTCTTATTTAACTTTGATAGTCCTCTGATTTAAGTATGTAATAATTTATCTCTAATATATACCAGCAACGATTCATGGACTGCGTGAGATAGAAAAGCAAGCCTAATGTAATTTCTCTCATAAGCTCTCCTATAATTTACAAGTCTAGAAAGTCTAGGAAAAGCTTTTTCCCCCTAATATATAGTTTGTGGTTTCAAGTTATTTTTGTACATCAGACCTTATGTAACATGAATGTCAAAGTAGTTGACGTTGAGTGCCTATTTCCTGAGATTTTAACAAGGCTCACTCCCTCACTTTCTACGTTTCTGTGTAAATAGCACCTTCTTAAAGAAAACTTCTTTGGTTGCCCATAGGGTGCTCCTGGCACTATATCTTTTGAATTTTTGATAATTATCAGTGCTTATATTATTTTTCTAGGGCTGGAATAACAAAGTACTACAAACTGGATGGCTTAAAACAACAGAAATGTACTGTCTCACATTTTCAGAGGCTAGAAATGTGAAATCAGTCTCCAGGGTTGGTTCCTTCTGAGGGCTCTGAGGGAGAATCTGTTCCATGCCTTTCTCTTAGCCTCTGCTGACAGCTGGCAATCCTTGGCATTACTTGGCTTTTAGATGTACCACTCCAGTATCTGTTACCATCTTCATACGGCATCCTCCCTGTGTGTCTCTGTCCAAATTATACTGTTCTTTAAAGGACACCAGTCATGTTGGATTAGGGTCCACCCTAGTGGTCTTATCTTAACTTCATTATATCTGCAAAGACTATTTCCTAATAAGGCCACATTCACAAGTACCAAGGATAAGGGTTTCAATACACCTTTTAGTGGTACGCAATTCAACTCATAATAGTACTATTCACCAAAAGTTCCCATTCCATCATTTGAAGAACTGTACTTCCTGGTACCCTTTGGTGTATGGGAGGTAAGACAAATGAACTTCTGGCCAATGTATGATGAAATTGATATTTTTACCTCTAAAGCAGAAGATTTCATTGCTTTTTAAAGACCTTACCAGGACTCCCTTTTCTATTTGACATTGTACACACCAATGTTCGAAGTGGTGACTGTGCAGTCATTTTGGATTCTGAGTATAGAGAGCAGATCTCTCTTATTGATACATAAGGGACTTGTAGAATGAGCAAGAAAAAATTCTTTGGGTTTTGAGCTCCTATGATTTTAGATGTAGTTTATTATTACTGTTGTTCTGACTAATAACACCTGCTTGATTTTTCTTCTTCGCTTCAATGTAGAAGTTTATATTCAGCCTTCCTTTTATCTTTATGGTCTGATTTCCCCACCAGAATGTAATCTCACTATGACAAAGAATTTACCTATCTTATTTTTTATTTCATTCTAATGTTTAGAAGAGAGGTAGTAAGTAATCAACTAAAATATGGTGGAAGGATGAATGAATAGATGAAAGAATGACTAGACATATAGTACTGAATTATATTTTTCCTTTTTCTGCCTTTAGCATTATATTCTTTGAGTTTTATTTAAACTTTAGTTATGTTATATTAACAATTAAATTTTAATTTTCTAAAAGTCACAGACTGGTCTTTTCTTAGATAAAGCAAAGAAAGTCAGCCTTAGATTGAATCTTGGTTTTTACTACTTAAAAGCTAAATATATAACTTTGGATAAGGTATTGAGTCACCATAAACCATATCTATCGTCAGTAAGATGTGACTTAGAATTACCAATTATTTAAAAATTTAGTAAAATAATCTCAGTACTTAATAAACTTTATTCCCCTTTCTTCTTTACATGTCACTGTGTTTCTCTTCTCCTTTAAAATGAACAGCATATAAAAATAACTAAAAAATATATTTATTTCTTGGTTGTAATTATCAATAAGAAATAATACTATTTCAAAATGTTTATTTTCTTTGAATTATAGTTAAAGTTAAACTCATCATTATAATTTCCATAATTGTAATTCCCCATTACATAGTCTCTCCATTAGAAATAAAGTCAGTAAAAATGAATTACTTTATAAATTACATTCTAATTGAAAAATCTGTCTCACTGACACATGTCATACACTCATTTTATCTCTTTGTACTTAGGATTTCAGGAATGGATTTCTAAGTAGTTTATATCATGTTCATTTGCTCTATAAAGAGAGAGAATATAAAGAGATAGAACACCAAGGGCAAATAGTGATTTCCTGAGCCATTTTTTAAAAATTTTCTTTGTGTGTTAATGAATCTTTTAGCCATAAAAGATGATAGAGTGTGAGAGAGCAAAGATAATTGTTCTTTAAAAATTATAACTATATATTTTTCAATGGGATCATTATCCTTATATGTTTAATGCATGGAGAGAGAGGTGGCTAGGCATTCAAATTCTGAAATTCAATCAGCAACCTACTCCTAATTTAAATTCCAAAGGCAAATATAAAGCAAGAAGATGCCAAGAAAATGCACAAACATTATTTCTGCCATTTCATTTATTACTATTGCCTCAAAACCCTAATCTGGACTCTCGATCACAGTGAGTTAGGCCAGATTATGAAAGGACTGCCAAGGGTTACTTTTTACTCTTTTTCGCAACACCAAGACTAGAAGTCTTGACACCTTTTCCCTAGACTCCAATTCTTATCCCTGGAGTTCTGGTCTATTAGATGGTGAAAAATACCACATAAAAAATTCAAGGAAAATACTGCCAAAAGAGAGAAAGAAGCCCAGTAACTAAAATCTAGAGTAAAACTGGTCTAAATATACATTTTCCATAGAAACACAGTTGTATTAGTTTTCCATTGTTACCATAACAAATTACTACAAACTTAGTGGCTTAAAACAACACAGATTTATTATCCCACATTTCTATGAGTCAGAAGTTCAGTGGGCTCTGCTCTGGGTTTCTCAAGGCCAAAATCAGCATGCCAGCCTGCCTGGGCTCCTACCAGCAGGCTCTGGGAAGAATCTGCTTACAAGCACATTCAGTTCTTTATGGTTGTAGGACTGAGAGCCCTGTTTCCTTGCTGGCTGTCAGCCAGGAGCCTCTCTCAGTCCTCTCTTTAAGGTCACCTACATTCCTCATCATGTTATCCGCTCCATTTTCATACTAGCCACCTCATGCCCAATCTTTCTTATAATTTAAATCCCTCTGGTTTCTTGTGCCGTATCTCTTCTGACTCTAGCCTGAGAGTCAACTAGAGTTCTTCTCTGCTTTTAAGGGTTCATATAATTAGATTAAGCCAGCTAGAATAATCTAGGATCATCTGCTTGTCTTAAGGTCTGTAACCTTAATTACATCTGCAAAGTCCCCTTTACCATGTAATATAACCTATTCGAAAGTTCTTGGAATTGTGGCATGAGCATCTTTGGGGAGGGCATTATTCAGCCTATAAAACATAGTTTAAAAATAATTCAAAGGGAACATGATCTTGTTTTGTCACATTAATAGTATTCTCTTTTAGAATCCTGGCTAAAATGTTGCTTTGGCCTTAATATTAACCTTCCTTATCTTTAGAAATGCAGCTGAGGCAAAGCTTTGAGTTTACTTTCTCTTTTCGTTTGTCAAGATGTCAACATCCTATAGCCCTTGGCTAACATAACCCCTAGAAAAACAATGACAGAATTTCTAAATAAAATAAATAGGACTCCCATTAATACAGGTTGTGTTTGAATAATGAATTGGTGATGGACAGTTCTATGAGACCTCATACATATAGTAGCCCAATAAATTTGCATTTTTTTTCATCATGCTCCTATGGCTTGGGGAAACAGAGGCTTCTGTATAAATTATTAGGTGATTTCAATTTTTCTCATGTGATATTTAAAAGTGATATTCTGTCAAAAGTTTTAAATTAACCTGTCCATTTACTTATTTCATTTGTTCAATATTTTTCACATTTACTCTGTGCCAAGTTCTAGGTATAGAATATATAAGACAGATAAGTACTTTAGCCTCAAGGAGCATATACTTTAGGAGGGACAAAAACATTTAACAGATATTTTCATGCCTGATGAATGTTTTATTGGAGAAGTGTAGGATACTATGGGAGTAAATTACAGTAGCACCTAGTTTAATCGTGTATTTCAGCAGATGTTTCCCAGGATTTGGATCTCAAAACTTCATAAAAAATGATGAGTGATAGTTAAGGAAGTCATTGTCTGCACTTCGCACCTGGCAAAACAGAGGCACAAAGACTTTAATGGACTTCACCAAAACCCACAGTGTGCAATGTCCCATGCCAGGACTTGATCCCAGATCCACTCAGAGTTCCTAATGCTGCCATGATGTGCGCAAACTATACATGCAAATATGCTTAGTGGTTAAAACGAATACAAATCAAAACCTCATTTAAAAGCGATTTATGCAGTCATAAAATATTGAAACTATGTATTAGGGCCAAGAGGGCTGAGAAACTATGTCAAAAAAGCTAATAAAACCAGTGCTTTTCGATTATAAAAATAATTTAATACCAGAATAGAGGAAAGAAAGATTCTTACAGATTTTAGTAGGAAGAAAGCACTGTGCTAATCCTGAAAGTTATGGCTAATTATTCTATTCATTACAGTGTTTGCCGAATTTCTCCTCATTCTGAAAGTGTTTCTTTTACATCAAGTCCTCCATTTTCCACAATGATATTGTTATACTTTATAGCTGCAAATGCAGAGTTTAATTTTTATATTGTAGTTTTAATTCTCTTGCTTAGCTTTCAGCCACCAAACCATTTTAATTCATTGTTTCTTGCTGTTCTTAATAGATTATTATATAGTTCGCCTTTATGTCAGGCTGCTCTTCAGTTATTTCTGTTTATTAAGTGAGAATATGTATGTAAAACACTTAGTTCCTGACCCATTCATAGTATCTTGATGTTTGCCATGATTATTCTTATTTTTAATGCTGTCTCAAAGAAGGCCTGTCTTGTGGCTATCTTTGGAAATACCTAGATGATTTATTGAGTTTTTCTCCAATTTTCTATATTAAGTAAGTTTCAGAAGTATGCATTTTGGGTACTTGATGATGCTCCACTGCTGCTATCACTATCTGCTGGGGTGTTGACTGGCTGTCATGTAGAAACCCGGGTTAGTCACATCATCTTCACCTCAATTTCCACTTTGTAATAAACATTAGTGTTATTCTGCTCTTCTATATTTATATAATATTCTCTCTTCTTCTTGCTTCCTATTGCTTTTATTGACAATTGATCTGATACAAAAGTGAAAAACTATAGTCCCAAAAGGTATCACCAATTTAGGAATATATTTCAGGGACTTCACTTCCCAGATAACGTTGCCAGTTACCATTCCCTATCATATATCTTTTATTTCCTATATATATTCCCCATCATACATATTTCCTATATATAACCAATCATATATATTTATTTCCTATCGTTTGCTTGCAGTTGTTATTTCCCAAAAGACAGAAAAGAATAGAAGTAAAAAAAGTTGAAATGTCATCACCTCCGAAACAGTTCTCATGAAATGATCCAGTTGCTTGAAGATATATCTTCAATGTCTGATATAAGAGAAAGGCACCAAGAGAGGAAAAGGAGTCTTTCAATTTATTTTCCCTCAGTCGAGACTACCTTGTTTTATGAACACAAGTACACCACAAGGCAACTAATTTTTTATTTTAGTCTTGCTCTTTTGACTTAAAATATCCTGGAAATCTTACCAGATTCTGACAGAATATTCCTTCTTGGGTTACTGAACTGTTTTCTTAATTATTCTATTGTTATATATTTTTCCTGTGACTTCATAAGATTTTCCCCACGTGAAATTTAGCAAGAGGACACACACACACACACACATGTGCGCACACACACGCGCACACACACACACACACACACACCAGGAACCACTAATACAATGTCACATGATTTGGATGTGAATTTTTGGTTTCACAGTGCATTGTGATCACACACTCAAGCTATTAAATTATTAAACAACTTAACTATTAAAATATACTGTTAGAAATCTCAAAAGGGGCTATTTGTAGGTGAAATAATGTGACTTTTTGGCAACACTTCTTTCTAGGGACAAGCTTGAAGTTTGTCACCCAGATGCTGGGATGGGATAAAATGGCTTACATTGTACTACAGAGATTTAAATTGAAGTCAGAATAATAAAATTCAAAAACAATTAAGATTGTAAGGAATGATTCATAATATTACATTTATTTATCTGCTTAAGTAAACATTAAGTAGTTATTTATCTCGATCTGTTCATAAAGATATTAAGAGCACAGGCTTTGAAGACAGGCACACTGGGCTGAAGTCCTCACTTGGCACACAGCTACCTTTGTGACTTGGGGCAGCTTTATTAACCTCCCTGAGCCTCGCGGTTTTATTATTTTGTATGTGTTTTGTTTTCAGCGTTTTGGGTTTTTTTTTTTAGTTTTAATAAGGGAGAGAATAGTAATACCTAATCCACACAGTTTTTGTGAGTTGCATGGTAAAATATCTGTAAAAGTGATAAATAGAGCTCCTAGTGTAAATTCTATGTTCAATAAACACTAGCTTTATTATTATAGCATTAGCATTTTATGCTCTGTATTGCAATTTAATGTATAAAATAAAATCAATAACCATCCAAAACCAGACAAAGATATTGCAAGAAAAGAAAACTGTAGATCAATAGCTCTTATGAATATGAATGCCAAAATTCTTAAAATAAAGAGAATTATACATCATGACCAAGTGGGATTTATCCCAGGGGTGTGAGGTTGGTTTAACACCTGACAATCAATTAATGTAATATATCAATAGAATAAAAAGCAAATATCACAAGATCATCCTAAAAGATGCAGAAAAATCATCTGGCAAAATTCAACACCCTTTCATTATAAAACACTCAACAAACTAGAGAAGGTAACATCTCAACCTGATAAAGGGTGTCTATGCCCACCACTAACATCTGATTAATCGTGAAAGAGTAGATGCTTTCCCCCCAAAGGTTAGGAATGAGACAAAGAGTTTTGCCACTTCTTTTCAATATTGTACTGGGGGGCATAATAAAATTGTACCAAAGAATTAAGTTGAACCTTTACTTCATACCATATATGCAAATTAACTCAAAATTAACAAAAGACCTACATGTAAGAGCAGAAACTATAAAACTCTTAAAAGAAAACTTAAGAATAAGCCTCCACGACCTTGGAGTTGACAAAAGATTGTTGATGTGATACCAAAAACACAAAGCAGCAACAATAACAATAACAAAAAATGGATAAATTGGACTTCATCAAAATTAAAAACTTCTGTGCTTCAAATGACACCATCAAGCAAGTGAAAAGAACCCACAGAATAGGAGAAAGTACTTACAAATGATATAAATGATAAGGGAATTGTATCTGGAATATATAAAGAACTCTTACAACTCCATAACAAAAAAAAAAACCAATTTTTAAAAATGGAAAAGAAATACGAATAGACATTTCTCCAAAGAATATATATAAATGCCCAATAAGCACATGAAAAAGATAATCAATATTGTTAATCATCAGGAAAGTGTAATGTGAAACCACAATGAGATACCATTTCACACTGACTAGGATGGGTAGAATTAAAAAGTCAGTAAACAAGTGCTGACAAAATATGTGGAGAAATCAGAACTCTCATCCACTGCTGAGGAATGTAAAATGGTGCAGCCTCTTTGGAAAAGTCTGGCAGTTCCTCAAATGATTAAACATAGAGTATCATATGACCAAGAAATTTCACTCTTAGGTATGCGTATGATCCAAGGGAAATGAAACCTATACCCACGCAGAAACTTGTACACAAATGCTTATAACAACATTATTCAAAGTAGGCAAAAGATGGAAACAATTCAAAAGTCTGTCAATGGGCATGGAAAGTCCATGCAATGCTTACAAAAAGAAGAAACCTAACACCGTGGATCTTCTCCTTAATATGGAAGGGTTTCTTTATGACAGCGTCAGCGTCAGGGCGAGCCCACAGACTAGGCACAACTCCAAGAGTCCAAACAAAGCGGAAGCTAAAACATAAATGGCCCACTGACAATAGAGGCTTCATGGACTGTGAAATAAATAATAATACAGAAATGGTGTTTGTTGCCTGTCACTGCTCTAGCCTCCAGCCCTCTCAGCACATTCTCAAGCTAATAGTGTACATTTATAATAGCTAAACTTTCAGATTGTAACCTGAGAGCAGCATTTGTCAGACACTGTGTAGACAATGAGAATATCTAGACAGCTAAATGCTAGATGGAGAGAACATTAATGTTTTCCTACATGAGTGAAAAGGAAAAAAAAAAAAGGTACCTGAAAGGATACTGCAACATAAAACCTAAACCCATATTTCATAGGACTCTTGTGAGGATTAAAAGAGATGGCATATAAGAAGCACTTAACACAGTGAACTAAACATGACAATGTTCAGTATGTTTTCCAGTAAGGCTGATTTGATTAGCACCCTAAGAGCATACAGGTATAAGCACATCATGGGAAAAAAGAGGAGACAGATTTTAAGTGTGACTAAAAGGGTTAAAGAAGACCTCGGAGTAAAAGCAATATTTGAGCTAAATTTTGGAGACCGAGTTTTGACAAGCTGAGATAGGGAAGAGGATTTCAGATATAGAGAACATGTGGGAAGATTCATAGTGTAAATTTAAAGCAAATATTCAGGGAAACAGGAAATTGATCACGTGTGATGAGATTTCCTCACATTCATTTTCCATTTCCTAGTAATAAAATCAATGTAATTATCATCTCAGGGAGCATTCTGATGAAAAGCCTTATCTATATACTGATGTTCAAGTAAATTAAATACCCAAACTAACCTAGGATTTGTAACTGAAAGAATAAGTGAGAAGGAAGGAAGATGATAGATAACACGGATGGATGGATGGATGGATGGATGGATGGATGGATGGATGGATGGATGGATGGATGCACATAAATGGCTTATCCTTGGATTTTTAGTCAAGGGACAGCATCCCCTTTGGCATTTGCCTCTCTGGTAAGAAACGTATGTGGTACTCAATAGAAGCAAATAACTGAAATTCCTATTTTAATTCTAGAAGGGCTGATGAATTTTTCTAGAAGGTTTTGGTTATTAAATGTCCCTATTCCACCTTTATCGCCAATCCCACTTCATTCTTTAGGAACAAATGCTGCTACCAGTTAGGTGTGCATTCTTTCTTTTTTTTCTGTGCATTTCTAGACATATGGGTATTCGTATTACCCTGCAACTAGCTTTTGTCACATACCATTGCATCTTTAAGTTATTTAATGTCACTATCTAGTTAATTTATTTTAATAGGTGCATGTTATTCTGTACTATAATATATATCAATATTTTAAACATTCCACTGTTGGTGGACATCTGTGTTTTTCCAAATTCACTTTTTGACTTTTCAAGAATGCTGAAACAAACAACTTTGTGAATATATATGCATTTTATATAGTATATCTAAAAGTATTTCTTTTGGGCACAGTAGTACCTCTGTAGATTCATGGAAGGGGTATTTCTGAGTCAGAGTATGTGCATCTTTGTTGACATTTACTGGCAAATTTCTCTCTAATTCACTGTACCTGTTACATTTCTACCTAGTTGTGTTCAACTATGCATAATTATCCCACTTTTGCCAACACAAGTTATTACAAATTTTTTTTTTTTGGTCAAACTCTCATTTTAGTCTGCATTTTTCTGATTACAGTGAGGGTGGATGTCATTTTATGTTTTATTCATTTGAATTACTTCTACTAAATGTAATATCTTTTGAAAATTTTAATGGGTTTGAATTTCTGAAATAAAATGTAGAGTGTGATACGTGTGTTTGTGTGTGTGAGTGGGGGGGGGTATGTGTATATGTCTTATGTTATGGGAGAAATTCAGGAAGGAAATACCCCAAACTGTTAAACATAATTACTTCTGAAGAAGAAGTAGGATTTGGGCAGAGTAAAGTTTTAAGGGAGATGTCTTTTGGTATTTAAAATTTTTAAATATGATTTTAAAATTAAATATCTATATTAACATTTTCACTGTGACGTTGGTCTGTAGTCGAATGAGATTTCCATGCCGTTGACTGTGGGGTTCTACTTTACCCCACAGCTCAGTGTTCCAGAGAGGAAGTTTAGGAAAGTAAATGTACATTTTTCTATGTTTTTGTGCTTTTCAAGGATGAATAAAAATAGGAAATTTTTATACTTTAAAGTAATCATTTATTTTAATAAAATGTAACACCTTAACTGTATTTATTTAAAAATATAAATACTGTAATTATTTTCTGTGGCTTTCTGACTCCTTGGAGAACAGACTTGAAATCAATTAACACAGTGAAAAGGTTAAGACATTAAAAGAACAAACCTCACCAAAATGTTTCTAGAATTAGATTTTTAAAAATTATTATTGCATATTATTATTCCATTTGCATTTAAAAGACTCTTAAATAAAAGACTTAAATCTTCAGTTCTGGGAAATTTTATTATTTTACTTATTATCCACTTCTGCCACCCCTACTCCCACTTTTTATTTGTCCTCTCTTTCTGGTTCTCCTATTAGATGGCTATTCAGACTCCTAGAACTATTTATTTTCTTATTTCTTAACTTTTTCTTCTTTGTATCTTTATTATTGTGTTTGGAAAGAATACCTTAGCTCAATGTTCTAGTCTGCTAATTTGGTTTTCATTATTTCCATTCTACTAGTCATCCTGCCTATTAAGGTGAGGTTTCTTTCAGTAAATATGATATTACTGTCAAAATAAAAGAGCTAATTGCTTATTTTTTTTCCTCAGCAATCTGTACCATTTTTATCCATTAATTTCTTCTCTGATGATATTAATTATAGTACTTATTTCAAAGTTTCTTCTGTTTACCCTTCAGGTTAGTTCTGTTTGTTGTTTTTGTTTTCCTCAAATATTTGGTGACTCTTGATCCTCTGTTCATGTTTATAGATGAAAGTATAGGTTCATCAGTCTAGCTGGTTGGAATATATTTTCTCAACCTGAATCATAACTCCTACACTGCTGACAATCACTGCAATTTCTCTTAGAGTATCCCTGGCTTTGAAGTTCTTCCAGAATACTGGAAAGCCATCTTATATTTTCCTTAGGTTATGCAAATGGCTTGTTTTCTGGATAAATTAGTTCTCAATCCTGGTAGTGTTGTATGTAGTTCCCTCAAGGGCACACTTTTGGACTGGCTGTTTCTGACAATCAGCTTCAATTGCTATTTGATTTCAAGGATGGATGCCTCAAAATTGCTATCTTGATTGAAAATATTCTGTCTAGACTTACTGTGAAAGCACACACACAGACACACACACACACACACAAACACACACACACATGCAGTTTCTAAAAATGACAGATAAATATGAGAAAATATTCACCCAATCCATATAGATAACCATATATTTGGTCAAATGAGGAAGTTGCACACAGGTGTTCAGTCCATATCAGGATTCACAACCCCTTTGAATATTCACCATTTTCATAACACTATTCATTAAGATCATTGAATAAATAAGCTAAAATATAAATATCCTTTTTATAAATAAAATAATTAGGTTTTCTCTTTTTTTTTTAGTGTAAAAGGAAATGCTCTTTCCTTCGTTTTTTTCTTAATTTATTTTTCTTCTTTTACTTTCTTTCCCAATCTTTCCTTCTCTCTTCCTTTCTTATCTATTCATCTCCCGTGAAGAAAAAGGGGAATATTCTTTGCATTTGAAATTTAAACAAAAAAAGGTGATGTAAAACTGATCCTTTTTCTCTATTGTCAAATTCTATGGCTTTGTTTTGAATAGAACTTTAAGGAACTTACCAGATCTCTTTGTGCTTGATTTTTCTAAAATGACAGGTACAATAGAAAAGTCTCCCAGTCATAGATTGTAGAATTGATTAAATTTTATCATCCCTTTTGAAGACAATATCAAATGACAGCTTTAGATTGTTAAAGAGAAGACCACAAGCCCTAAATGGTGTCACTTGTGCTACAGCCTGTGATGCCCAAACTAGAATTAATACCTGACCTAATTGTTATTCAACATCTCCCAGAACAAAATCTCAATCAACTGGTCTGGAATTTTGTGGTCAGTACCAATGAAACAATCTGTCCTGTGGGCACTCTCCACTCCCGCCCCTCCCTCCCCCACACCCCAAGAATGAAGAGGCAATCTGCATGATTAAAAAAATATATACAAAAATTGCTGTGCCTTTCCCTCAAAAAGATGTCCTGGTCTAAAGATAATCCTGCCTTTTCTTTTATTAATAGCTCCCTTGCCCTATCCTTCTTCCTATAAAAATCTTCTATTTTTATACCTCTGGGAGCTTCCTTCTTAGTTGTTAGATAGGGTGCTGCCATGTTCATGAATAGCTTAATAAAGCCAATTAGACCTTCTAATTTACTTGGTTTAATTTTGTCCTTGAATAAAATATACATATATGTATAGTTTTATATTAAATTTTTTAAAATCTTATGTATGAAATGTCTCCTACCTTTAGAACGTGTAGTAGTGTGTCTTCATTTCAAACGCTTACCTTAACGTGTAATTACAGGGACTTTACAGCACGTTCCTCTCCTAATTCTCCTCTCCCCACGTTTGCCTTAGTAGCAACCTGAGCACATTTCAGCTGTAATCACAAGTATCTGAACAGACAGTCAATGAAATACCTCCAATTTGCCTATCAGAGAACCTTGAGAACCAAGAGCTTTAAAACTTACAAAGTCTCCGGAGTTTTTAATTCTTAAAATTAATTTTTTCCCTAACATACTGAAAAATGTGCATCTGCTAGTCTGAATATTTTAATGAGCTAATGTCTACCATATGCCAATTGCAATCTGCATGCACCCTGCTCTGGTGTCTGTAACATTAACTGCTTAGCAGGCATTACCTTCAGCCGTCATGATCATAAACATGCAGTTTGCTATTCAGCCCTCATTTGTCACTGTTGTCACTTAAGAACGGAGAGTGACTTTCCTCTTCCTTCAGCTCTGGCAACTGGTAAAGCTTATTAAAATGGCTGGAACATTTTTACTTTCCTTCGGTTCCTGGCCTTCTCAGCCAATAATATTCCCATGAGTACCTGCCACGAAACTTGACATTTCTGGTTAATATTTCTCAAATCCATTCTTTTACCTCAGCCTCCACTAATGCTACCTTATTTCAGGTAACCATCAGCTATAACCTGGAGCAGTGCCACAGCCTCCTTACTCCCCTGCCTCTTCTTGCCTCCTTCAGTTCTATACCCCCACATTGCTATCGGAGCTTTCTTTATAATGCAGTAACTTGATTGTTTCTCCTTCCATTGTCACTCCTTCCAACCTTAGTGGTCCAACTCTTGCATTGTCCTCAGGATAGTTTGGAATTCCTTAGCATGGCTTCTATGACCCATGTCATGAAGCATTTTCTTTTTTTTCTTTTTCTTTTTTTTTAGCTGAGCCATCCTGCCACCTGTTGGCAGCTCAGCGGCAGCTCAGCTCGGGCGGGGACTCGAACTGCTGTTGTCCAGAGCTCACACTCTTGATCAAGCTCTTAACCAACTGAGCCACTCGGCCGGCCCATGAAGCATTTTCTTCTCCAGCTTTATCTCTCACTATTGTCTACTTACTCTCTTCACTCTAAGTCACAAAACCGTATGTAGCCCCCTCTGTCTGCATTCTTCTCTCTAAGCTCTAGATCTTTGTATATGCTGCTGCGTCTGCCAAGAATTCTCTCCCCAACTTCCCACTTTACCAAGAAATACCATAATCATAAGTTGATGCCTTTTCAGTGTGAATCAGAAGTACCCTGCATTCACCATACTTTGTTGCCATTGCCTGCTTATATTCTTTTCTTTTATAATTGAAGCTAAACTGTAGGTCAGGATTAAGCATTATTCACCATTTTTTTCTCAGTTACTAGTACTGTTCTGACTTACAGAAGGTACCCAATAAGTGTGTCTGAAGGATATTATTTAGAGTGTTAAACATAATTCTGGAGTTGTACATCCTTGCAAACCAGCTGAATAACTACTACAGATTCCCTACCCAAATGAATGTCTTTACATTTTATGAATAGATTCAATCATAAAAGTATTCTTTATGATCTTGTAAAACCTTATAACTAGGTCTGATTTAAATAACCACATTTGATGGAAATAGTATAATGTTTAAGAAATGAATGAGGGCTGGCCGAGTGGCGCGATGGTTAAGAGCTGGCTTGGGATGCCAGAGGGCCCCGGTTCGGATCCCACATATGAGGGCCAGTGACACTGCCCTCCACAGCTAAGATGCTGAACAACAACTCACTCAACCTGGAGTTGGGCTGCCGTGAGTCGCGACTAGGCTGCAGCCACTGCTGCAGTGGGTTTGCCATGGGCTACCGTGTGTAGCCAGCAGCCAGCGTGAGCAGCCAGCATCCGCTGTGAGCAGCCGTCCAGAAGCCAGCGACTGATCTGCCTCGCCCAGGAAGAGCGCAATGACGGTGCCAACTTGGGCCAATGAAGCAACGTCCTCCACAACTAGATTGAAGAACAAAACGACAGCAACTTGTCTGTTCCCCTTCCCCCAATTCCCCACCTCTGTTCCCATCCCCCCAATTCCCCAATAAATATCTTTAAAAAAAAAAAAGAAATGAATGAACATCATGTTGCTAATATAACAAATGAACATTTGAGGAATTACTTGAGTAATCATATTGAGTTTGTACTATCTTCTAGGGAACGTGCTCAGTACTGGAGCTACAAATGTAAATACAACATGGTCTTCATTGATTAATGAGCCCAGGCCAGCATGGAGATCTTTACTTACAAAACAACCCTGATAAGTAAACAAGTGATACTGATTACAATAATGATAATTATGGTAGCTAAATTTAATGAGGCCTCACTGTGGGCCAAACACCTCTGGGTACCTTAGTTTAGTGTATTGATTCATTTAGTATTCACAACAACCCTATAGGTTAGGTTCGATTACTTTTTCCATTTGAATGATTTGTTGCTGAATTGGACTGGTTTGAGGAAAGACTGTGCAATTAAAAGTATCAACTCTTAAAAAAAAAGTCTGCTATGAAGAGAAGCAGAGAAATACTGTTATACAGAAAGAGACATGGAAATAAGGTAAAAAGAGGTGTAATAGAGTGGATGAGCTAGTAACACCGGAAATGTTTGTCTGAAAATGGGATGAATGAACTTAAAGTTTTGGAGGCAATATTATTATTTTTTGATAAATAATAATAGTCAAGTAATTGGGTAGTGACTGATGCATACAAAGAAAGATAAAAGTATTTGCAGCAGATTGGTAAATACTCTTGTATAGTGTTGATTACTATGACATATAATGGGAGTGAGATAGAGATGTTACTGATTTTCAGTCTTTATATATCACTGTCATAATGCCTTACTTGGCATATAAACAGATAGCTATTCTGTTCAAAGTATATCTCTAAACAGCAGTTTATCTACATGTAGGGCTATGTACATAATAAAATTTTGACATTTGTCCTTAAAAGTGAAATATTGATATGGGTTTATCAATTCACAACACACATTGTAATACATACATACATTTTTTAGCTTAAGCACGTTAACATCTCTAAACAATATCTCCTGTTTTGAATGAGTTTTCTTTCATTTTACTGGACTTTATTAAGTAATTTCTCAATGTTATGAAGTAAAGCGCACACGCACACACACACACACACACACACACACACACACACAAATACACATACACACTCAGAACCATTTGGAGAAGACTGATTTCCGATATAGGAACTCCTTAAATGCTCCAGCATATTTTAGAGATGAGAAAGACCTGGGGAGCTTCAGTGACTGGCTTTAAATGTCATTCATTTAGCTTGTGGTAAATTTGAATCTACTCCAGTTGTTCACAAACCAGTGTGTACATTAATCCTTTTCCAACCATGAGTTCTCTTACTGGAAATTAAAAATTCATCTATATTCATTTATATATACATTTTCCTTAGCAACAAGACTTGTAAATGGAGTAAATGTGAGGACGTTTGAGTTACTGACTAAATGAGTCATTGTCGTTCTGCAGACAGACACATGAAATGGGATGCACCTCTGAGTCGCTTTTGTTTTCACCTTTGTTCTTCTGCCTGTGGTGTGCTAGCAATCAGTCACATGAACTCTGTCTCATGAAAATGTATTGTTGCCCTTCAGCTCTCTCCTCAAAGCTTGGAAGCCCCAGGAGACATTTAAAAGACAAAGATCAATCTGCTTTTAGAATGTTAGAAGATTGCTTTAACCCCTGATTCACACTGGTGTGGCAGCAGGAGGTAATGGACCTCTCAATCCTAAGGTTTATCAGTTGGCTTTTTTCAAGAACATATGACCCAAGTCACCCTATCCATTCCCATAACAGCCTTTCTCACATAATAATCCATTTCAGCTCCCTGAGTGTCCAAGTGAAGCCACGGATATGCAATCTATAAGTTACACCACAGAAAACAATCTATTTGTGTCATGCTTTTGGAAGCACAAAGTTGTACATCTTCCTGCAAGGATAACCCAACATCACCACTAGGCAGCCAACCACACCTTCTTCATAGAACTAGGCGTGTTGGTTGTATAGCACTAATCTTTAGATAAGTACATAGGGACAAAAAATTAAGAATTTCAGCCAACAGAATCAGATTTGCCTAGCCACAAATTTATGTTACTCAAATCATTTCTAGTTACCTGTATTCTCTAGAAAAATATCAAATTTACACAGAAATTATAAGATCGAAATACACGGTTTTTGCAAGGGAAAACCCTCTCTACATGATAGCCCAGCTCCCAAGCAATAGGCTACACTGGAAAATAGATGTCAAGGGTTCAGGAGTGCCTATTTCAAATGTTTCATTAAGCCCCTATCAGTATAATAACTCAAAAAAGTGAATAAATAAAAAGAACTAAACAAGTGAATTAACATCTTTGTTGTTGAAAAAGTGTTCTGTGAAAGAGAAAGATGAACTCTCTGTTCAACAAAAGCAATTGTTTTGTTTGTTTGTTTGTTTGTTTTTATTGTATACTCATGTGGTGCTTAGGTAGCCCACACAATTTTAAGCATGAAACAAACACTTAAGCTCCTGCTGTTACAAGACAAAAGCTATCATAATGCTGCATGTGATACTAAGATTTAACAAATAATTCTTAATGATAGAAGCATACATGTTATAGAGAAAGAGAGCTGCAGTATCACTCAGCCATTTCTGTTAACTTGAAATGCATGCAGACTGATTATGCCAAACAATCTACAGGGAAATGAGTCCTTCCCTGAAAAACAAATTATTTATTTTATGATACATTAATATTTTACTTTAGCAATGTCCATGAACTCTCTTGGTTGCTATGTTATAAGTAGGAATCTTAGAAAAGAAACTTAGAGATAAGGCATATATAAAGGTACAAGTTCCAGAAAAACAAAATCTGTTCCACTTGCAGAACACAAGTGATATATGATCACCATTTGTCAGTGAGGAGGAGCTGGAGACAGTTATTAGAATCTTTCATATGTCTTTCCCAAGTCATCTATTTCATGTGTCAACACTATGTAAAGTGAATATAGTTTTTTAATGTCTTTAAATTCATCCTCTGAAGATCCTTTGATGGTCTTTATGATGAACCTCAAATAAAGAATCCTTTGAGATACTGGAGTTCTGGATTTTCTGGACCATTCTTTCTATTTTTTTAAAATGTATTGGGGTGACAATTGTTAGTAAAGTTACATATGTTTCAAGTGTACAGTTCTGTAATACATCATCTGTATATCACATTGTGTGTTCACCACCCAAAGTCAGTTCTCCTTTCATCACCATATATTTGATCCCCTTTACCCTCATCTTCCACCCTCTCCCCCCTTACCCTGTGGGAACCACTAAACTACTGTCTATTTGAATTTTTGTTTCTTTATTTATCTTCTTCCTTTGTTGCTTTCAGTTTTATATCCCACATATCAGTGAAGTCATATGGTTCTTGACTTTTTCTGTCTGACTTATTTTGCTTAGCATGATAATCTCAGGATCTATCCATGTTGTCACAAATGGCACTTTCATTTTATGGCAGAGTAGTATTCCATCATGTGTATATACCACATCTTCTTTAGCTAATCATCTATCGAAGGACACTTTGGTTATTTCCATGTCTTGGCCACTGTAAATAAAGCTGGAATGAACACTGGAGCACATATTTCTTTATGGATACATTTTTTTCAGATTCTTTGTGATACCTAGGAGAGGGATTGCTGGGTCATATGGTAATTCTATTCTTAATTTTTTGAGGAATCTCCACACTGCCTTTCATAGAGGCTGCACCAATCTGCATTCCCACCAAGTATGAGGGTTCCTTTATCTCCACAGCCTCTCCAACACTTATTATTTGTCTTGTTGATGATAGCCATTCTAACTGATGTGATATCTCATTGTGGTTTTGATTTGCATTTCTCTGATGATAAGTGATGTTGAACATCTTTTCATACGTCTATTGGCCACCTGTATGTCCTCTTTGGGAAAATGTCTATTCAGGTCCTCTGCCCATTTTTTAATTGGATTGTTTGTCTTTTTGTTATTGAGTTATATGAGTTCCTTATATATTTTGTCTATTAGCCCCTTATTGGTGGCATTGTTTGTAAATATCTTCTCCCATTCGGTTAGTTGCCTGTTTGTTTTGTCAGTGGTTTCTTTTGCTGTACAGAAGTTTTTGAGTTTGATATAGTTCCATTCATTTATTTTTGCTTTTACTTCCTTTGACTTTGAGGTCAAGTTCATTAAATCCTCTTTGAACCCAAGGTCCATAAGTTTAGTAGCTATGTTTTCTTCTGTGCAGTTTATTGTTTCAGGTCTTATGTTTAGGTCTTTGATCCATTTTGAGTTAATTTTGGTACATGGTGACAGATAGAAGTCTGGTTTCATTCTTTTGCATGTAGCTTTCCAATTCTCCCAGCACTATTTATTGAAGAGGTATTCATTTCTCCGTTGTATGTTTTTGGCTCCTTTGTTGAAAATTGTCTGTTTTCTGGACCATTCATAATGTTAGTGTCCAAAATAAGCACAAGTACAGGAGAGCAGCAGCATCCTCAGAGTGCTGGCTTATTATAAAAGTTGCACATGCCCATTAAAGAAATTTAGAAAAAATATATATAAACAAAATTAAGAACGTAAAAGTAATCTGTATTCTCTCCATCTGAAGATGTTGGTGTAAATCCTTCCATCTTTTTTGCTGTGGACATTTACATCTTTATTAATTTATAGTATTGACAAAGTATGCTTGTGACTGAATGCACTGTTCCACTCATTATATGCAAATATTATATATTGTTGCTATTCATTTCTCAACAATATACAATATTATGTCATTTTTTTCTAAATAACATGTTATTAAATGTCTATCTCCCGCCCTCTATGCATGTGAGCAAGTAAGAGGGTGATAAAAACAGATGTTGCTAAGGATGAAAAAGTATGATGCCTTTAAAATATATACACATATATTTTTCCTCATATATTTGTGAGAATCTCTGACCAGCTTGCTTGCAATGAAGAGACTAATGCTTTTAGAAATCTTTGTCAGATTAATAAGATTATAAAGCATACAATAAAGATTTTATACGTTGTTTTTAGGAGTATGTGCTCTCACCATCTGAGCCATCCTGCCACCTGTTGGCAGCTCAGCGGCAGTGCAGCTCAGGCGCAGCTCACTGGCCCATGTGGGAATCAAACTGGTGACCCTGTTGCTCAGAGCTCACACTCTTGAGCAAGCTCTTAACCAACTGAGCCACTCAGCCGGCCCCCACCATCTCATGCAGGAGTCAAACGGGTAGCTTTGTTGTTAAGAGTACACGTTCTATACCCTGAGTCACCTGGGCAGCCACTCAGCTCAAGGCTCCCAATTCAGTCTTTTTTTGCAGTGGGCATAGCCACCATACCATGCAGGAGTTGAACCAGAAACCTTGTTGCTAAGAGTATACACTCTAAACACTGAGCCATATGCATCTATATATGTCTCAATGATATAAACAATGAGAAAACAGCAAGAGGTAGAAAATATTTTGATAAAGTAATAAATTGAAAAATTCCGCTTAGTTTACAGATAATCACTAACTAGAAAAATAGATGTATAGAGTTCATTGAAATTTCAGGAGGCATCAATGTTTCAAAATTTCTAAGAGGGAAGTGGTGACTTGAAATTGTTAGCAAGTGCCATGGTCTGCATAAAAATGTGAAAGTAGCAGAGGAGGAAAAATCAGCATATCTTGCTGCTACATACAAGAATACCGAATATTTGTGAAGATAATTAAGAACGTGTTATTTTCCTGAACTGGTCTTCAGCACTGATGAGATTTGTTCTATTATAAAGCTCCTTATTGATTGTGTATTCATTCGAAAGGGGGAAATAGCTTTAAGGCAGCAAACATCACGCTAATTATGTTTGGAGTCAATGCTTCAGTGAACTTCAAGAAAAGGCCCATAGTTTTCTAGAATCCTGAACATTTTTCTTTTGTGGGAAGGGAAATAAATCTCTAGTTCTTGAGTGAAAATGTTTAAAAATGAATATCTTCCGTAGTTGAAGACATAGTTAAAATATGTTTATTAAATTGAACATGATTTAACAGAAAAATTGCATCAAAAGTTTTGCTAGATCTGTACAATGTTCTTATTCACTTATTACCATTCTATGCTTATCTTACGTTTGAGATCTTATTTCCTTCCAGCAAGATCTATCCCTTTAATTCGTGGATCAACATAAGGTTAAAGCATTCAAGCGCTACCAAAAAAGGATATATGCTTAACCATATAGCAGATTTAATTGATAAATAACCCTCAATTTACATTGACAGAATAGTTTTTGCTTTAGAAAAAGTATGATTTATGCATAAATTAATTAATGCACTCTTGATTAAATGTACTAGAAACTACCAAAGAGGCCACAGTTAGTGTTTAAGCTTCCCCTTTAGTGGTAATAGATTAAAACATTGAAACATCCACATAACTGGAGTTGTGCTTTAAGTCAATTCACATTGCTATAGACACTTGCTCTCAGAAGTCATCAGAGAAATACTTCAGATTGTGGCTGGCGTCATTGAGTGATGATGTGGCATAAAAGAAAGTTATGGGAATAAATATGAGGCTGACTCCAAAACACTTGAGCTGAGCAATTCCTTATTCCAGGCTTCAGACTTCTCTGATGAAGCAACGGAAATCAATCATTTCCTTAACACAAAACTTGACCTTCAGAAAAGGGTTGAATGATTTGCTGCAACTTTATAAAGAGGTGCAAAGAGACCTTCATTAATAGTCCACTCAGCTTATGAGTCATTTTTTTTTACTAAAGTGATCTTGAAAGAACCTTCAAAGGAAGAGAGATCAGAATCTGTTTAAAATTGCATCTGATTAGCCACCCTTGACACAGTCTTTCCAAAATGTCCACAAAATACACCAATGAAGACACAAAACGAGATGAAATCTCATCAAAATACTGAAAAATAATACTGACAAACCTTTCACTAGATCTTGAAGGAAATTCCACTAACTACATGATGTATAGAGTTGAATAAAGGATCACAACTCTTAGAAAATTCATGATTTAACGCCTTACGAGGGCAAACCTGTCCCCAAGAAAGAAAGTAGAGAACATCTTCTACCATGATGTGAATCCTGATTCAAAGGCTCGGGGCAGCTCTGTATATATTCAGCCTAAATTATCAACTGAAGTTCATATTAAAACATACAATACAGCGCCCCATTCAAGAAGATGTAAGTAAAAATATATAGGTTTAACTATAGAAATATGCATTTTTAATAAACATCCTGGATGATTCTTTTGCACACTAAAGTTTGATAACCACTACTCTATATCATTTGAATTCTTTCTAAAAAAGTAAAAGTTTAAGAAACAAGTATACAGGTAATACAAATCTGACCGTAGAAATATGCCAGGAGAAACATTTCTGGTGAATTGTCCCCAAGTGCCACCACCATTCAGTCCTCAGATTCTGTTTATACAAATTTCGTGAAGACTTGCTCTATTAATGTTGACATGGAGATTCCATGAGGAATCTTTTTATTTTTAGCACTTCTAGGTAAAGCCCCATCAATCTGGCATTCAAGTCCCCCAAATCAATTAACTTCACATTAGGTTACAGAGAATAAATAAAGATTAAAAGATCATCAGAAAGCATATGCTTGAGAGAAGATACAAATGTCTCAGGGAGCCAACTTAAGACCAGGAGTAGCAATTTTTTATTCTGCAAGCCAGGAAGTGAGTTTCTTGCTGGTCCCGCTCAGATTAACAAAAGTAGAAGAGCTAGCTGTCCCTTAACTTTACAAAAAGGTTATTTCCCCCATTTCAGTCATGGAGAAAAAAAGTATATGAAAGCTCCTATAGGGTCAAATGGGTTTTTTAAACTGACCTGTAGTCATATAGTATGGAAACTCATTGGAGAGTCACGAACCTGGAATCTCTAGACCATATCTCTGCACACTTTGAACTACAGATGTTATTATTGTTTCATTAAAAGCACACATCCAAAATCCATCAAATGTAATATTCTTGGTATGACAAAGTGTTAGCTAAACTGAAGTTCATGCTTGCGTAGCTCACCTGCAGCTTACCCATGCGGTCTAGGTTAAGCATATCAAGCCAATTCATAAAAATAAGGGTATCTGGAGGCATTCTGGATAAAAATGTTTACTGAGTCATTCCTCAGGGATGAGTCACCCCGATAAGGATTATTGTGATTAATGAGGAAATTTCAGTTAGTCAGGATGAGGAGCAGTCAGAATGCCATTGTTAAGGTTAGCTAGAGGAAACAGCAGTTTGTGGATAGGAAATGTAGTCAAGAAAATTCAGTGACAGGTTGTGCTGTTCTAGATGAGAACAGCATCTCTCCAAGCCCCTCACTCTCTCTGGTTGGCCCTGAAACAAAGGTAACCAACAGGTGGTGACCTAGAAGGAATAAATAGATAAATAAATGTGAAGCCAACTCCCCTCCTGCCCCCCGCCCCCATCAAATCCCACACACATACACACAAACACCCCANCACACACACACCCCCACCACCACCACCACCTAATGCCCTGTAGTTGGTAACATCATTGAAGCAGTAAATCAGTTCAATGTTACTTACTGGGATGTGAATATTTTCAACAAGCATCTCCAGAAAGCATCTTTGGATCGATCCAACTAATCATTTGGGAATCAGAAGTGGAAATTTTAAAACTGGTTCACGTTCATGGGTAAGAAGATTTGTACTCATGAAAGACATGTAATTTAGATGAATTATATGTTTTCTCAGACTGGTTCAAGCATTGTCTGAATTTAAAACAGGCTCAAAATGGGTGCCTCTTAAATGTGAGTTGGGTTCTCTTCATTGTAGAAAGACCTCATAAATCTGTGTGCATGTGAGAATAATAACTAGGAGTGCATAATCGGTACCTGAATGAATAAAAAGGAAATATAATCCATGGGGAGTAAGCAGAAAAGGCAGAAAATACGTGTGAGGAATTAGGACAATCAATGCATTTAAAACCTTTTCACACCCCTTCAACTATAGCTGCCATCTCTATAATACATAAAAAAATGGAGTTAAATGGAGAGCTGTGTTATAATTTAAAAGAAACATTTATCACTATAAATGCTTTGAATGATCTTCAATGCATTTTGATGAATTTTAAGTTCCAGAACCTGAGTGAAATACATTACTGCAGATATAAGTAAAAAATGTATGGTCACATGATAAATATTTACTTAATGGTTAATTTACCTAATTGAGGAGATAAAGAAAACTTTCCTGGAGGAGGTACAATTGAGATTTCTCTTGAAAGACTCAGATGTTGAGTTGACAAATATCACAAAATGGAAACACCACAAGCAAAGCCATGGATAAGGAAAGAATGGAGCCTAGAAAAGCAATTCTGAACAGAGGAGGCATTTGAGGTTAGGCTAAAAATATGTATCAAGGCTCTTCTGTACAGTAACCTGATTCAGCGAGGCAAAATAATCGAAGGTTGGGGCCACCGCAGGTGTGCAAGTGACCTTCAGAGATCATGTCTCCTAGGAGCTGGCTGCCCTCAGAAGGTAGCCAGCCAAGCACTGTATGCTCAGGAAAACCAACCAGCTGCATCAGCTGAAGTGATTAAAATGGAAGAATGCCATAAGAGATGCAGAAGTGAGAGCTGATCTGGCAAGTACATAGAGCCGTTAGCCCAGATACAGCCTGGAAAAAATTAGCACCAGAGTGGAAATTGATACGGTACATATTGGAAGCGGGAACTGAGAGAAGTTCCCTGGGAAATTTAACTGAAGAAGAGGTCAAGAAAAGGTTAAGAAAAGGTTATTTAAAACTGGCACTGACCTGTCTGGTCCTATCATGTGCAGCTTAATGTAGCTCTGCTTAAGGATAAGAATCTTGGCAAGATTCTTCGGAATAACCGTGTTTTTATTATTTTTGTTTTTCTATTACTATGAATTTTAGTGACCCTTTGTAAAATTTGTTGGCAGATTCATGAGCACTCTGGAATTAGAGTTACCATGAAGTGATGATGAGTATAATACAATAATAACTATAGTATTGGAATAATTGAATTTTGAAATACAAGTGTTGGTTTGTATCAACTTAGTAAAAATTTAATGCAATTCAATTACTGATGATAAACCCAATATATATAATCAATTTGCATCTGGGCAGGATTCTTAAGTTTCTTTTATCTCAAAAATACTTTGTTTACCCTTAGCATCCCTGAAATTTTAAACTGTATTTCTTTCCTCTCCTTTATAGGGAAATCTCTGTAATGGTTTCTCTACAAATTATATCAATCTCCAGTTTCTATCAATCACAGAGGTCCAGCTATTCTGTTTTTCAACCCTCTTTTCCAGCCTTACATTTCTGTATCCTCCAGCTATGTCCCTAATATGGGCCACTATTTTTTTTTTTTACTCTTGGATTATTGTTATAGCTTTCTAACTGACTCTACCCATTTCCCTTAGAGCAGCGGTTCTCAACCTGTGGGTCGCAACCCCTTTGGGGGTCGAACGACCCTTTCACAGGGCTCGCCTAAGACCATCGGAAAACAAAAAGATATTTACATTACGATCCATAACAGTAGCAAAATGACAGTTATAGAGTAGCAACGAAAATAATTTTATGGTTGGGGGTCACCACAACATGAGGAACTGTATTAGGAAGGTTGAGAACCGCTGCTTTAAGGCTTGTTTCCCTCTAATCCATTCTCTAAACTCAGGGAGAATGCTTTTTTCCCTTAAATTTAAATCTGATTATGCCATCGCCTATTTAAACCTTGTAATAGTTCCTCAATATACTGTAGCAGGCTCTGACCTGTAGGCATCCCTCTGGCCACATCTCACCACTCCCCTTTCACACTCTGCCTGGTAGCCAAAGCTGTCATGCTTTCCTCATTAGAGCAGGCCATGCTCTCTCAGGCCTCTAGATCCTTCAGAATGTGGAGCCTTTCGGTCCTTGCTGCTCTGCCCAACTCTGTCCTAGTCTACAGGACTCACGGAGACGTCACGTCCTGCAGCCTCACAACACCGTGTACTTTCCACATTATACAACTTGCCACACTTTGCTTTGTTTTGACCGCCTTTGTATCTCCACTAGACTTAATTCCCGGAGGGCAGAGGCAGGATCTGTGCTGCTCACTAGGGAACTTTCATCCCTTAAACCAGCACTTGACACATAGGAGCACTCAATGAATGTTTTTTTAATTAAATGAATAAGTGAAATGGGGCATAGAAAAGTCCTTAAGATATTCTGTTGTGTTCTGCTCAGCACCAATCAAAACAAGTATCAATTCCAAAAATGTGATGAAATTTCAGAATATATTGGCCTTAAGGGATAGAGAACCTAGAAGATATTTAAAACACACACACACACACACACACACACACACACACACACACACACACCCTGCCCCCAAAGTGTATGTCAGATAGATAGGTAGTAGACTTGGGGTTATCGCTTTGTGAGGGGTATAAATGCCTAATTGTTATGTTGCTTTGTACTCCTGAAACTAATAATAAGAAAAGCATAAGTAGGCTGAAGTGACAATGTGAATAGGAACAAACACTATCAAAAGTCCTCCTTAAGAAATCTCATGTAAAGGCTAACCTTGCTCTTCTCTTTTATTTTCTTTGGATTTAACAAACCAAAGATTATTGCAAGCTGTTGCCCAGAAAGTAAAAGCAGTCACTCAAAATTAAAATCTATTAAAGACGATTAAAACAGTACACACTTTTATCATGTATCCAAAGCACTGTTATTACTTTTGGCATGGTTTCCACCCTGATAACTTGTCTTTTGTGTCTCCAAAGTCCTCATCAGTGAGGTTCTGACATAGAAGATATCAATACAGGTTATTTCACCAGGAACCTTGGGTAGATGAGGAATTCAGAAGCTTCTCACTCATTAAAGAGTTTACACAAATTATGCCTTACACAACATAATGAATGCTTGATTCTTTTTTTTGTTTGTTTGTTTTGTTTTTTGTTTTAGTTTTTCAAAACCATAAAAGTAATACTGATAATAAAGAAGTTATATACATTTAGCAATTATTAACAGTTGGGTTATAGAAGTACAGGGTTTGAGAAAAAGCCTAAAGAACAATTGTAACTATCATTGTTACTAATATTATTAGCAGACTGGTAAAGACAATCAAACAAATGGTTATTTTAAGTTCAATATCAATTATGTAGGTATACAGGCCTTCTTGATGTCTTGGGATAGTTGTCCATCCCTGATGTCGGCAGCTTTTCATCCTTAAGGAGTCTTTCATATCCACTGATAGGTCCCTTCTGACAAGGTTGGAGAGTCTTTAATTGATGTCTTGTCCAATGGACAAAATTTCCTGGTTGTGAGTCATGTTTTGAAGTCTTCATGTCCCAGGAGCACATTGAAGTGAATCAGTTACTAATTATAAATTTCTTTAAGATAATTGATAAGTCCTTGATAATAATGTAGAATGCCTTCTTTTAGTAAGGTTGGTTCACATGTCCCTTCACAGAGGGTGAACAATGACTAACGAGGAGAAAGCCTGTGTTTACCAAAAGGAGTATATCTCAGGTTGAGAAGCTATAAGGAGAGCTTTTGACCAAGAGAGATTAAAAGCTTCTGAAAACTTACCTAGTTGATTTTTTTTTATTGTTAGTTTCAGGTGTACAGAACAATGCAATACTTATCCTTTTCACCCTTCACACAGAAACAACCCCCCTCCCCCATCTACTGGCCTCCCACCCCCGATATCATGCTTATCTATTACAATTCCATTGACTCCATTCCCACTCTCCACTCCATGTCCCATGACTATATGTATATATAATTATAGTTGACATACATTATTATTCAACATCAGCTTCAGAAATACAGTGTCGTGGTCAGGCCTCTACACTGACTCATAAAAAGACATGAGTCCATCTTGCCCCCTAAAAAATATTTACATTATTGATCATATTCCCCAGACTGTCTTTTCTATCCCATATTGTAGTTAACAATTTATATTGTCTCATCCCTTCCCCTTCTCCTTCATCCCCACCCCCTCCCAACTAGCAACCCTCAGTTTTTCCTCTGTGTCTCTCAGACTATTTCTGTTTACGCTTCTCATTTAATGAATGCTTGATTCTGACAAGCCATGCACACTCACCCAGATTCCCAGCCTTAGTCTGCTGTTACACTCATTGAGATGTTCCACTCTCATAATCATATCCTGCTCACTCACTGAAGATTACCATTCATTTCATATATATTGGGGAAGGACTTGAAAGCAAATCTATACTTTTGGAAACTTAATTTTCTCCTAATGTTTTCCTTAGAAACCTTTATAATACTAGCCCTTTCATATCATCTGGTACCACATCGTGAGGATAGCAGCAGGTGTATACTACACATGTGAAATAATTCTAGTCATTCTACATGTAATGTGATTAAAACATTGTGTACTCCAGGAAACAGTCTCAACCTCTATTTGTGTTGTTAAGGCTAGCATGTCATCCGCAGATCTTCAATCTCTCAAAGTTCTATGAGTATTATACAGACACCTGCTGTTTATGCTAATGTAAGGTCATTGCTTCTACTAGCTTCAGTTCTGTTCCATAACTCACACTTATTAGCAGCCACATTCACTTGTCTCTTAGGTGTTTGATTTGTAAATATTTTTCATACATTATTGTTCCAATTAAAGATTCTGACCTTTAGAACCAGCTGAACTTGACCTGGCATAGAGGAAGTTCTTCATTCCTCGATTAAGCAAGCATCATTTTTAAAACCGTGACAGTAGAACATTACAGAACAGTTTGAAGCTTCAGGGAACGAAGACAAGAGAATTTTAAATTTCTGCACCCTTATTAAATTAAATCAGCTGCCTGTAAAACATACTTGCATGCTTAGCATTATCAATTTACTTTCTATTTGTCACACTATGAAATGTGTCATATTGAAAATTGGCGTAATTCTAATTGACATTGACCCATGTCAACTGTGGATTAGCAGTTTTACTTCAGTGATTGCATCGCAAGTGGGAAAGGCCTAATTGCTATAATTTTATTTTAAAATAGGTTGCTGCTAAACTAATCCAACTGAAATGGCAAACTGCCCTTTGGAATGAGCCCTTATGTATTCAACTATTTATAAACCAAGGCTAGGAAATAACGTGGAAAGAGGTAAAGATAACTGAATTCAGTTTCGGAATTGAGAACCTGTTGCTGGATTTGCTATGAACTTGTGTGGCCTTGAATGAGACATTCAGATTTCAAGGCCTCAATTTCCACGTGTTTAAAATAAGGGTTGGATTGAACTATCCTTAAAGTCCTTTATAGCCCTAAAATGTCTTGACTTTCAATCGTTACTAAGATTGCGTTTTTAAATTCAACAGGGAAATCACTATATTTCTATTTCTGGAACATGGTGTATTTCTGCTGGGAGTTGCACATTTGCTCAAAGATCTGTCATTTTTATCATACTTTTATGCAAATTTTTATGGACATGCAGTGATTATTGTAATATATATCGATACTCTGGGGGTAAAATTCAAATGGTTTATTAAGTAATACTTTTTTAATTTGACTGTTTGAGTTTAATATCCCTGAAGTTATTGCTGATCAAATGGCATCCAGTCAATTGACAAACTTCTAACACCTGACCCAAATGAACACCTGCCAAGGAACTTTTATTCAGAAACATGTTTGGAGGTTTTGTTATTGTTTTTGTTTTTGTTTTGACAGTGTTTGTTGGCATGGTACGAGGCATGCTTTTGTTTCAGGGTGACATTAATATGAATCTGCTTAAATAAATTAGCATTCCAATACCACATTGACATTTAGTTGGAATAACAAGTTCATAAGTCAGTGTGAACTGACCCGAATAGTTCCACTGAAGTCCATGAAAAATACAAGGTATATTGTTATGTGTGCCTGCTACTAAAATGGAGCAGCAGTGTTGGGGTGACATCCATTGCCCCACATCTGATCTTCTGTATGTGAAATGCCGAATATTAATAGCATAGAGAGCATAGGGCAAAAACATAGGTAAAGAGGAAGAATGGAAGCTCTGTCTTATTATTGGCAAAGATATGATTACTGGCACTTTTTCAAAAAGCTATTTTCAATGGAGATGTTACAGGGTGAATCCTTTTACCCAATTTACAAGGCCATTCATGTTCTGACCCTTGCCCAGTTCTTCAGCCTGTTGTCTTTTATTTCATCATTTCTCATTTTATCTCAGTCCTGCTGACCTATTTTATTTATAGTTTTCTGAATATGTCATTACTCTGGGACTACCGCTGTCTCCTCTACCTAGTGTGTCCTCCCTTTCTTGTTTACCTGGCAGAATTCATCTGTTCATTTCAATCTCAGCTACAATATGACTCCATTCATCCATTGTTTTATTTGAGCAGTATTTGCCAAGTACCTTCATGTACAAGAGTCTGGTGTAGGTGCTCGAATCATCCTGAAAGCTCATAGTTAAATCAAATAAGCCAGCAATTACAAATAGTGTAACAGTTCTGTGAAAGGAAAATAGAGGTGATTATAAGAAGACACAAGCAACCCAAACATAGAGAAACAGACGATGTGATGGATGCTGTGGCGTGCACCCAGATACACCCTTCAGGACTGAGACAGCCATTCACCCATCTTCGGGGAGTATTGGCAACTGACAGCTCACAGCTGAGACCATTTGGGGGAATTACCCTTTGTCCAAGGGAGCTTCGTTACCCAAATTACAGCCCCTTTTCTGGGTCAGTTTAATGTGGGGTAGAAGGGTATAAAGATTGGGCCTCTTTGCATCGATCTCTGGCCATTGCAACGTTTTGTAGGATGATCTGAGGCCCCTGACACAATGGTATCCCCGTGCACATTTGTGCCCAATGCAGCTTTCTTTGCACCTTTTCAGATATTGATACACGATCACTCCCCAATAAACCTCCGCATGCAAATTTCCATGTCAATGTGTGTTTACCTGCAAACCAGACCTAAGACAGACGGAAGGGTTATGGGAGGAATTAACATCTGGGATAACAGTTAAAGGATGACATAACCAGGTGAAGAAAGTGGAGGAAAATTCTGTATAAAGAGAACAGCATGTGCAAATTCCCAGACAAGGAGGGAAAAGCGTGTTTTATTTTGTTTGCTTGTTTAACCATGAAGCTTTGATTACTTATAGAATGTCAAGTGAGCAACAGAGATGAGGCTAGATAATATAGCAAAATCTGAATCATGAAAGACAACTGCATAAGTCAGTTGTAACTTATGCTGATTCTGTTTAAGGCTTAAACCAACTATTATGCAGAAGTTGGTACATCTTTGCAAAAAAAAAAAAAAAACCAAACAACACATACTAAGGAATGCAGATTTTGCTAAATATATTATAGAATTCAAGCCAAAAAAATGACAAGGAAAGGTTTCTCCACCTAGAAAGGGTTGAGTTCAGGGAGGAAAAATATGCTGTACTTAAGAATAAGTGTAATGATCATATTTAGATTAACAACATAGTTCAGGAATTTCCAAAGTAAGAAATTAACATTAAACAATTCCTGAGTGATTGCAAGCCTTAGGGAGCCCAGCAAGAAGAAAAGTGTAAAACTCGTTTTGAAATAATGATGTCTCAATGAGGGGCACACCACAAAGGGGAAAAAAATCTAATTCTCCAGACACACAGATCAAAGGATTAGAGTCTCTGGAAAAACTAAGTTGAAGGAAAATCTGAGACTATGAAATAAATATTTCAAAATTAGGTGGATAAGAAAGGAATTGGTATAAGGGAAATGAACAAGCAGATATGCAAAAAAGAAAATCTAAAACTGAATGCTTTATAGTTTTTGAAATTAAAAATACAGTGAAAGATTTAAATAGATTAGACATGGCAATCTGTGAACGGGAAGAAAGAGGCCTGAGGACAATACACAGATAGAGCAAAACAGAAATGTCCTGGAAGAAAGGTCTCTAAGGTCTATCTGAGCTCGAACTTACACTGAGGCAATAGCTTCTGTGCAACAGAGAAGGTTTTTTTTTAGGTTATATATACCTGGTCGTTGATATCATAGTTCAGAGATTCCAGAGTTGTTGATATTACTCCACTGACAACCTTACCATAGGGCGGAATACATCCCTCCAGCAGCTACATGAAACATACAATAAATACGCATGAATGTTTTCTTAGGTTTTAGTATTGAAAGGACTTAATAGCAGCCAATTAGGGACAATAGAAGCTCAAGTTATAGAAATACATTTAACGTTCTGTGTCTAACTAAAATCTGACATGTGAACAATGGTTGCTACTAACCCTGAGACTAATCCATGTTAATATACCAACCTTCATCAATAGAAGAGGCTATACTGGCGCAGAAGAGGGAAATTAATTAAAACACCACCATGTTACACAAAAGAATATTAGTATATAGTGCAAAATCAAGAAACATGAAACAAAACAAAGGATAAGAAGAAAAACAATATCTTTAACTGCATCTGCTCCCAAATTTCCCTAATTTCTTGTGGAGACAAAATTGGAAGTTATTATCACATTGGAAAGTTGTCACTGAATTAACAAACATTTTATATATATATATATATATATATATATATAT
>NW_017732507.1:65442-77777 GCF_001890085.2 Hipposideros armiger | reverse complement strand
AGCTGCCAACAGGTAGCAGGATGGCTCAGCTAAAAAAAAACAAAAAAAACCAAAACTGTTTTATTGGTAGTTGCTTTTAGTTAGAAATAAGTGCTTCAGCTATTATTAAAGAAAATAACTAAACAAAGTGGACAAAAATGAAAATTACAAGTTTCTATTTTTCAGAGAAGAGAGCCAGTTCATGTAACCTTATTACACTTGTTCTATAATTCTCATCTATGACATTGAACTCTTAAAAGATATCATTAGGAAACAATCAGAATAACTACATAAACTTTTCTTTGAAATATACGCCTCTGTGAAAATAAAAAGAATGACAAAAAATGAAATCTCAATTATTTCTTATTGAGATTATATTGAAACAATCGATTAGTTTATATTTATAAAAGGAAATATCTTTAGATTATTACTAACTAATAAGCTCATTAGATATCAGTGAAGGTGAAATAAATGTACAGAGGATGGAAGAGCTAAGCTCAATGTACAGCCCACTCTAGCTGGACCTGCGCTTACCCTAATTAATTCCATGTACCCTTGTCAACATACCGATGCTCTTTATGGCCTTATAGAAATAACCAGATTAGAAAGAGGTCTAGATAATATTTGTATCCTCCACTTGCCATTCCCTTTCCTTATGCAGTTATCTACTTTACTATTTTTTATAATTAAAAAAAGATATCTTCTGGCTTTTTCAATATTTCAAAGTCACTAAAAATGAGAGAAATAAATACCATCTGTTACTGCAACTCTGCAGCTGTTCCATAAGGATGGTTCTCATGTGTTTTTATAAATTGGTACCGGCTGTTTGGGAAGATTGCAGATTCTTCCAGTTCCTGGATTTTGCAATTGTATTGACACCCAGTACTTATAAACATCAACATTATATTAAAAGATACATCTATGGCATATCACATAGAGAATTTTTTGTATATTCTCAACTGCTATACACCAGATTTTTTAAAATCAGTCTAAACTCCAGCATTTTGTTTACTAAATTTCCCATTGTAACCACTCGCCTTCATTATTTTCAGTGTCTGCAAAACAGTTTAGGTAGAAACGAGAAGCCATCCTGTTATATTATTCTTAAAGAGGTAATTATTTCTAGTTATCTTTAAAATATGGAAAACCATCAGTGGTTTGACTCCACTTGGCAGTTGAGACTGGGGCTTTGTTATTTAGGCAGAATAATGGTTAAGATAATTTTAAAAATAAGTAAAGAGTATCCCAAATACAGACAGGATTTTTGTATTACAGTGTGGAGTCATAATTTCTTGTTTTCCAGGAAACCTCAATTTTTGCTCCTAAGACCTTCAACTGACTGGACGAGACCCACCCATATCATCAAAGGTAATTTCCTTTACTTAACATGAACTGATTGTGAATGTTAAACACATCTACAAAGTACCTTCACAGCAACATCACAATATCTGCATTACTGTGTGACCAAACAGATGGGCATCATAAAGTAGCCACATTCACACATAAAATGTAATCATCACACTTACACCCAGCTTTTCAGAATCAGATTGATACAACTCCTCTTGAAGACTGTATCTGTTAGCTTAGCCTTGGTTATGCCGTGGTAATAAATAATCTGGAATCCTGGAGACTAACAAAATCCATCTTTCTTGGGTTGGCTACAGCTCTGCTCCACATCATTCTCCTTTTAGGACCCAGGCTGATAAAGCAGCCTCTGGTTGGAACACTGTCAGGCTCATGACAGAAAGAAAAAAGAGATGATGAGCCTGATGCTGGCTCTTACAGTTTCTATTTACGTCACTTGTATTCACAATGCAGTAGCCACAGCAAGTCACTTGGCCACGCCGGCTGTGCGGGTGGAGGAGAGAATATCCAATCCCGCAGCCAAGCAGAGTATGGCAGGTCACCTGGTCAAACCCAACACCAATGAGACAGTGCTGTGTAATCCTCCCTATAGGAAGGGGAAGCAAATAGTATCGTCTAGTAAAGGGGTAACTTTCAATGTGTTATCAAAAAGTGTTTTCACATGTTTAAATGGTTTGAACTTTCTGTAAAATTATCCTCACCAAATATGCACTATGCAAGCAAGGACTTATAAAAAGTACTGTTAACTGCAATGTATTTATAAAAGGGCAAGATTTTTTTTTAATGTTCTTTTTCTAAGCTGTGAAAGTGGCTAGTACTTTTGTTTTATTTTTTATATATTTTAAAGTGTTTAATGGCTCATTTGCGGTTTGTTTGTTTTGGGGGCTTTCTTTTTAAGATTTTATTGGGGAGTTGGTTAGGAGAACAGTGTTGGGGAATTGGGGAAGAGGAACATTGTACTTTTCCAGAACCCATTAGCTCCAAGCCAAGTTGTTGTCCTTCAGTCTTGTTGTGGAGGGCGCAAGCTCAGCTCCAAGTCTAGTTGCTGGTTTCAATCTAGTTGCAGCAGGGAGGGAGGGTGTAGTCCGCCATCCCATGCGGGAGTCCAACCGGCAACCTTGTTGCACACTGAGCCATCTGGCCTCCCGTCGGCAGCTCGCGGCTGCTCAGCTCAAGGTGCCGTGTCCAATCTTAGTTGCAGGGGTGGGGGATGCAGCCCACCATCCCATGCAGGAGTCAAACCAGCAACCTTGTTGTTAAGCACACGTGCTCTCACCAGCTCAGCGGCAGCTCAGGCGCAGCTCACTGGCCCATGTGGGAATCAAACCAGTGACTCTGTTGCTCAGAGCTCACGCTCTAACCAACTGAGCCACTTGGCTGGCCCAAATGGTTAGTAGTTTTAAATTGACTCTTCTACTTAATTGCTTATATGCTCTGATCAAGTCTATAATTAGTAAGTTTAGTAAATATGATTTTATGGAGTATAAACTATTCAAGGTAAAGATATCAAATAATTGGAAGTGTTGCGTTTTTTCCAGCTCCCCTTCCATGTCATCTTTAGTAATCATGATAGAAATAAGCATGAGGATGTAAAAATAAGGGAAAATCTGCATTATTACTGAAAGCTAGGGCAAGTTCTCACTCTAGAAAAAGTGCTATATCTAATAAGAACATGTTAGGAAACAACATAGGCAGCTTGCCACGCACCTTCTAAGCAAATAGTGCGTTCTCTTTGGAGATAAGTAAAGGTACCCTTGTACCCCAAGGATAATTCCACAAAGTTTGAGGTGTAAGAATTGTAGATAATGATAAAATACTAGAAATGTAAAGGATATTTTACTTGGAGACCCGTTTGTTTTGTACAAAATAGAATTTGACAGTATCCGAGCTGATTGCTACAAGGACTGTGTCCATGCCTCAAACACAAAGGTTGCAATGACAGGTGTGGTCATGTTATCCTTAAGTGACAAGATACTCTGTACTAATAGCATAAGAAAAGAAAATAGCAATAATTATAAAAATTACTTACTGTTCTAGGAAGACTAAAGTCTAGGAGGCTACGCTGAGAAAGATGACAGAAATGTGAGACTAGATAGCTTCTTCCTGACACAGCAAAAGGCAATATTGGTAAAACAAAACCAAAAAAAAACAAAAAAAAGACTTAAACTTTATGACAAGCAATATACACAATATAAGCTTCATATATTTCCCACTAAAAATCATTTACAAATTAGTAAAGAAAAGATGAAGAAATATTATTTGTGCGTGAGTGCACACACACACACACACACACACACACACACACACATACCACATAGGAAGCACTTCAAGATAGCAGTCACCCTTATCATGGTCCTAAAGGATTTAAGCCGGAATCTGAATCACTGAGTTGGCTCAGAGTTCAATCTTGTATCTAATGGTACAATTATGTTTAGACCCAGTGTCTGGTCTCATCGAGGGAAATCTGTTTCCACGCTTACCAGAGTGGGTACCTCATTTCGGGTATCTATTCAGGCAGTGGAAAGATATACTTTGGGCCCCATTCAGTGAAGTCTTGCTTTCAAGATGGAAGCCCACCTCCATCCTCAACCTATCTGTGCTTCTTGGCTTAAGCTCCTGACCCATGTGTGTATCAGAACCTCAGACTCCAAAGCCTGTTCTGTGTGTTCTCAGCTCCCCGCGTGTTATGCACCTTCAGTTCCCATTGACTGTGTTGGGTCCTCTGTCTCAGTCACGTGATCATTTCCCTTTTCTGATTTCAAAAATGGCCCCGTGTGTGTGTGTGTGTGTGAGTGTGTGTGTGTGTGTGTTTAAATATAAAATGATTATGAGTTTGATGCAAGAAGGAAACATTTTAAAGTGTTTTCAGTCTTCTTTACTCAAAAGTACCCAGTACTCTTTAGATACATAGAGATGCCTTTATAGAGCAAATGTTATCTTTCTCTCTTGTTTTATTCTTTCATAATAAGTGAGCCAAAGATGGCCTCTGTATATTGAACACTAGATGGTTTATTTCTTCACTGTACACTGAGGCCTGTTAACTCACATGGCCAACAGTACCAAACTCAAATTTGTATCCATCTAGTTATGTTTAAAATAATCCAAATAAGCTGATTTTTCCTTTGGAGTTCTCGGACCCAAAGACTCCCTGCTGTGCTACAGCATGGCATCCCCTAGACACATACGCCACTCTCTGGTATTTCTCTCCCCGGAAGTTCCCTTGCCCTCCCCCTCTCTGCATAGGGACCCTACCCTGTAGCCCCTGGACGGACTCCTGCTTGGTGGGACTCCCTCTCTTGCAGCCCTTTCCAAGTGTCTCCCAACAGAGTTCACTGTGTGTTACTGTCTCTTGTGGAATTTTCTTTTTCCTTGCTCATCTCCAAATCATTCAAAGCCCTACAATTGTACATGAGGACTCTAAATCATTCCAATTTAATACTTTTACTCCCAGATCCAAGATTTTGTTCTCATTATTAATTCCAGGATTCTTATGCTGACTCTGTTTGTAAGGCCCACTCTCATTTTTTCCCAGTCATTTTGTGTATTTTAAGCATGTTCATACGATTTCATCCAAAAACAAAACAAAATGAGAGTAAATACCTATTGAAAATGAAGAAAAACATGAAGAATGCAATCTAGTTTTATTAATAACAAAATATAATTTAAATAGCAATCTCTGATAGTAGTTGCTTGCAAATCAAATCAATAAAGCAAAGTTTATTGTGGTGCAGTAACTCCACATGGAGACACAAAATTACATTTCTTCTTTCCTATCTCCATGCAAAAGACAAATTGTAAGAATTTACCTCTATAGGAATTTAATTATATGTTCAAGTAAATGTATACCTTAAAAAAAAAAAAAAGAGTTCAGGCAGCACCAGGTTTCTTTCCTTCCAAATAGCTCTTTAATTTGGGGGAAGTACAGAGCTTGTTTATTGCTTTCTTATAATTAAAAGAAAATCTCAAAGAGCAACTTCTAACTATTTTTGATCCCAAGATATTACATGAAGCACAAAGCGTTCTGTAAATACTATAGTTCATATCATAGGTTTTACAAATACTTGTTGCCAAGGAACAAAATTATCTTATGAAAATTTTATCAAACTGAGATTTCTACATATTAAAGAAGTGATTAGAATTATTTCTCAAAGTCATTATGGAACTCAAGCTATACATTATTATCATTTTAAATTTATTTTTAGTATCTTTTTATGGCAAACACAAAATAAAATTAAGCTTCTACCATTATATGAAACATTAAATAGCATACAAACTGATAATAGAACTTCTGATTACATAGAAATAATTTGCATAAACTGTAAGCTTACTGGTTGGAAAGTGTATCCTAGGTTCTATATTGTAATGATAATTCAGTTTTAAAGCTTGCATCAGGGGATGTTAATTCAAATGCTTTCAACAGACAAGCAGGTAATATAAATGCATAAGACATTAGAAATAGACGACAATTGAGTGTGGTAGTTACCATGGTCAAAGATAGTACATGCCTGGCCTAAACACATTAAAATTCTTTTTTATTTTTATTATTTAATAGTGTCTTAATCATCAGATCATCTGATATTATCACTGGCATCAGTTTGCTCCCAAGATTTCCAAAATAATTTTACAAGAATTATTTCAATTAAATTTTACATCCTTCTAATATGCAGTTTATTCCCATTACCTAATAATTGATGAGAAATTTTAGGCCTAGACACGTTGATTAACTTTCTAAGAACTCCCTGTGAAATTCTATACATCAGCTGTGTTACGGACAATGCTATATGGTTCTGAGGGCGGCTAGTCAGCACGAACCTGCAGCCTTAACCACACCAACAGTTCTCATGGAATCGACTACCGCTGGTGAACCACTATCATTTTCTCCAGGTTGGAAGGAGAGCAAACCTAGCCAGAGAAAGAGAAAAAGATAGGATGAATGGAAAGCTGCTCTCAAAATTTCTGTCACTAGAGCTTGTAGTGAGTAAACCCTCCTCTGGCCGACATCTGATGGTGTGGGCAAGGGTGGGGAAATTAATATAGTTACGTTGAGAATAGAGTTGGGATTCTGAGGTCCAGAGTTGGATGAGACAACTCCTCTGACCTAAGCTCCATGGAATTCTGTTGATTCCTATTTGGGTAAATGTCTTGCCATGGAACCAAAGGTCACAGCAAAGCTGACCTTACACTGACTCTGAAAGAACTAACGAGATGGGAAGCCAGGTGCACAGGATCCAGCATCTGGGTCAGAAGCAACCCAAAGAGCCCCATGGCTCCGCTGCACTAACTACCTGGCACTTCTCAAGAAATCAGTTCTACTCAATAAATGGGTAATCTTTTTCCTCTTAGAGGGTAATGGAGAAATGTGTAGGTTTTAATTAGATTTTTTAATTAAATTTATTGGGGTGACAATGGTTAGTAAAATTATATAGGTTTCTAATGTACATTTCTGTAATACATTATCTATATATCGCATTATGTGCTCACCATCCAGTCAGTTCTCCCTCCATCACCATATAGTTGACCCTCTTTTCCCTCTTCTATCACCGCCCTCTCCACTTACCCTCTGGTAACCACTAAACTATTGTCTGTGTCTGTGAGTTCTTGTTTGTCTTGTTCCTTTGTTGCTTTCAGTTTTATATTCCACATGTGAGTGAGATCTTATGGTCCTTGATGTTTTCTGATTTCTTTCTCTCAGCATAATAATCTCAAGATGCTTCCATGTTGTCGCAAATGGCACTGTTTCGTCTTATCTTATGGCTGAGAAGTATTCCATTGTGTATATGTACCACATCTTCTTTATCCAATCATACATCGAAGGACATTTTGGTTGTTTCCATGCTTTGGCCACCAAGAATAATGCTGCAGTGAACGTTGGGGTACATATATCTTTATGGGTAAATGTTTTCAGATTTTTGGGGGCTAGATACCCAGAAGGGGGGCTACTGGGTCATATTGTGAAGGGTTGCCCCTGTCAGTATTGTTATTCAACATAGTATTGGAAGTCCCAGCCAGAGAAATCAGGCAAGAGAAAGAAATAAAATGCATCCAAATTGGGAATGAAGATGTTAAATAGTCATGTTTTGCAGATAACATGATTCTTTATATAGAAAACCCTAAACACTCCACCAAAAGTTATTAGAAACAATAAATGAATACAGTAAAGTTGCTGGATACAAAATCTATGTACATAAATCTATTGCATTCTCATATACAAACAATGAAATTTCAGGAAAAGAAATGAAAAAATCAATTCCTTTTGCAATTGCAACAACAAAAAAAATTAAAATACTTAGGAATAAACTTAACAAAGGATGTGAAGGACCTATACACTGAAAAATATAAGACATTATTAAAATAAATTGAAGAAGACACAAATAAATGGGAAGATATTTCATGTACATGGACTGGAAGAATCAACATAGTTAAAATATACAGACTTAATGCAATCCCCATCAAAATCGCAATGGCGTTTTTTTCAAGAAATAAAACAAAAAAATCATCAAATTTGTATGGAATCACAGAACACCCTGAATAGCCAAAGCAATCCTAAGAGAAAAGAACAAGGCTAGAGGTATCACATTCCCTGACTTCAATTTGTACTGCAAAGCAACAGTAATTAAAACAGCATGGTATTGACAGAAAAACAGACACACAGACCAATGGAATAGAATTGAAAACCCATATATGTGTGTGTGTGTGTGTGTGTGTGTGTGTGTGTATGTGTGCGCATACATATATATTCAACAAAGGAGCCAAAAGCATAAAATGGAGAAAAAGCCTCTTCAGTAAATGGTGCTGGAAGATTGGAAAGCCAAGAACAAAAGAGTGAAACTAGACTGCTGTTGTCACCGTGTACCAGAATTAACTCAAAATGGATCAAAGACCTAAACTTAAGACCTAAAGCAATAAATTGCATGGAAGAAAGCATAAATACTAAACTTATGGACCTTGGGTTCAAAGAGGATTTTATGAATTTGACCTCAAAGGCAAGGTAAGTAAAAGCAAAAATAAATGAATGGGACTATATCAAACTAAAAACCTGCACAGCAAAAGAAACCATCAACAAAGCAAAGAGGCAACCAACCGAATGGGAGAAGATATTTGCAAACAGTGCTCCGATAAGGGCCTAATATCCAAAATACATAAAGAACTTGTACAACTCAACAACAACAAAACAATCCAGTTAAAAAATCGAGGACCTGAACACACACTTCTCCCAAGATGACATACAAACGACCAACATATATATGAAAAAATGGTTCAACTTCACTAGCTATAAGGGAAATGCAAATCAAAACCACAGTGAGATATCACCTCACACCTGTTAGAATGGCCATCATCAACAAGACAAATAAGTGTTGGAGAGGATGTGGAGAAAAAGGAACCCTCATACACTGCTGGTGGGAATGTAAACTGGCACAGCCACTATGGAAAACAGTATGGATGTTCCTCAAAAAATTAAGAATTGAATTACCATATGACCCAGCAATCCCTCTTCTGGGTAATTAAAAGTTTTAATGAGAAAGGATTTACTAAAGTGAGCAGTCTTCTTATTTCAAGTAAGTGTGCAAATTACAAAGGCATTCACTATGTTTTTAAAAAATAATTAAGGCATATGAGGGAAAAAACAGTTAACACAAACTCATTTATTCAGAAGTAAATTATAAAAATAATTTCAATTATTCTCCTGTCAACTGAAAATCCCAGAACATGAGTTTGAACAGCAATATCCTATAAAATCAAGAACAAGAGATTTCCTATCCCACTGTGTTTTACATAGGCAATATGTTGATTTGGCTAATAACCTTATAAGCCCCCATAGAGCACAAATTAGTATCAACATTAAGAGGTGATGCAATTACCAGAAACCTCTGGGAGTACGAGTAGATATAGTCTAAGAAAAAAAAATGAAGATTTCTCCAGAGTACACATTTTGTGTTCACTATTGTTAATTTATTTGCATTGTCCTTTTATTTATCATAAATGTGTTTGAGGAAAAGTAAAATCAACAAATACAACAAATTCAAAGGTTTGGTCAGCAAGTTGTGTGCATGTAAATGAATCAAAGGGCCTTCATTTTTCCTTTCAGTTCTAAGCTAAAAGATGTGGTTTGACGGTTAATAAATAAAAGATGTATTTTGAGGTTTGCAATAAAAGAATTATGTTCAAGAATATAAAATTTAATGAATTAGTATTTCACATAAATGCCATATAAATAATATATTCATATGCTTTTTAAAATATTTCCTTAGAGAAATTAGCATAATCATTGAAGAATAGGTAGAAGATATTTCTATATAAAAGCACTCTAATAACATAGCATTATTTTCAATAGGCAATATTAAGAAAAACTTTAACAAATATATAAATAAATATCATTTTGAGAATTAAGCATGAGAAACATTTAGTAAAAATCTTAATTTGATTTCCTTACTATTTTTAGCAAAAGGTTAAAAAAAATCTGTAAGCAATGTAATCGTATAAAGATAGTTCAATAAAAACAGAATGTCCATGAATACATTATGCCCTATTCTAAATTTCACCTAATTAGTAAAATATATGTCCCACAGAAACTCAGCATTAATTTTTCAACTATGTATATAGTTATAATTTTTATAAGTTCAGAAAATTTTAGGATTAAAATTATCCCTCCAATGATTTACATTTTAGGAAAATAAAAATATTTACAAAGTAATACTTTCCAAATTGTGCTCCAGAAAACTCAGCAGCTCCAGTCAATATAACAAAATCACATATGAGATCCAACAATTAAGTTCACAAACTCATCTTAAAAAAAGTGCTACATACCTCATTGCTGAATATCACTATGGTCACCTTTGAAGCACTCCCCTTGGGAAGCTATGCATTAACTCCAGTGCCTAGTCCACCCTTCAAAGCAATTTTGGAACCATCTTTCTGGAATGGCCATCAGAGCTGTCGTCGTATTGCCCTTGATGTCCTGAATGTCATCAAAATGTCTTCCTTTCAATATTTTCTTTATCTTTACATAAAGAAAGAAGTCATTGGGGGCAAAAATCAGAGTACAAAAGTATATAAAACAAAATAAAAACCCACAGCTTTACCCTAATCCCACACCCTAAGTGTAAAATACTCTTTGTGTCATGTGTATTCTTTTCCAAATCCCCCCCTCATGATGTATTTGGGATAAATGATGACATATTGAGTGTAATAAAAAGCATTATAATATGCATATTTTCATATATATTGCTTTTACACTCAACAATATACATTGGACAACCTTTTCATGTTTAGTGCACACTAATCTATCTCATCGTTTTTAATGGCATCCTGGTATCTTTATGCAATCGTTGGGCCTGGGGTTGTATTCTATGGAAGATTTTCCACAGTATGTGATTCCATTCGTATGAAAAGAGTCCCTTGGAAAGGGTTGATAAAGAATCATCATGGTCAAGTTTCCAAGAAGGTAAGAAGAAATGGAATACAGAGTCTAAGTTAGAGGATAAAGAGCAGGAAATATGAAAACAGGAATTGTGAATAGATTTGCGTACAGGTACTTTTGTAGGTGTGATGGCAGGACATCTTGTTAGTTTTAATCTAATGTATTCTCTTTATTCCATAAAGTAGAAGATATGTTTCACTACAAATAGTGATAGGAGAGTTAGTGTAGTCAATTTAGATGCTAAGCTGGAACTAAGTTTTCCAAATTACTTCACTTTAAGGATTTGAATTAAGGTTGGCTTTAAGAGAAATTTGTTTCAGATTTGGAAAGTGGAGAATGAGTAGATGCCATTGTGTTCTGCAGATTGGTGTCAGACATGAGGCTCTGTTAGAGCTTGCGTACTTTGAAGTTTATTTGCTTAGTTTACCTTAGTTGGGCAGCAGCCAGCCTGCAACTCCTCCATCTTTTAGTGAGCCTCCTGTCTCTTTCAGTGTCTCCAAGTCTTGGGAGTAGCGTGTGTGCACTTCTGTGGTAAAGGTTATCATCTCCTGATGGCCACCATGTGGTTGTTGTTGGAGATGGTGGGAGACAGACCTGGGTTTCAGTCTGTGCTGAGGACTCACAGTTTATCTTTGCTACCTTCCAGTTGTTTTCCCTGTCCAGCTTTACTTTCGATTAGTGACGTAGAGAAGTTCAGTGACTTCAGGGTCTTGCCAAATTCAAAAGCAAAACCTCCTATAAAATTCTACCCCAGCCCCAACAATAGCAGAAAGGTACAGTGACCATAATAAGTGCTTTCCTGTATTGCTCGTAGTGGCTCTGATTCTTGAATCAAGTTCTGCCTATACAGTTGGCATGCTTTGATATTTCAGGAGTGTTTTTGTTTTAACTCTAGCAGCTACTGAGAGAAAGCCAATTCAATTTAAAGAAGAAAAAAATATATGCATTGCTAACTTAACCGGGAATTACAATGTTGCAGAACGTATTGACAATGTTAAGTGAGGACTTACTGTAATGTTCTCAGAAAACAGAGCAGATGCTAGGCAGACAAAATCAATAGTATCCACTACAAGAAATCTGACAAGATTTGACATACTAGTGGAGAATAGAAGCTAAAATGTAGTAGGTATGTGAAGAAGGATTGATAGACATCTATTAAGGGTCCAGCTACAATTGGAATCTTTAATATACAGTGATTTTGATTTTCACAACCATTGAGATTTTAAATTTCAGGACCTTGGTCAGCAGCTAAGGGTTGCAGGGTATGTACAGAGAAGGAAGATGAGTTCTAGGGGAAAATCAGTCACTGCTTTTGTCAGCTCTTAGGCCATTTGTATTCCTTGGCCCACGACTCCCTTCTCCCATCTTTAAAGCCAGCAATGTGTCATTTCTCTGAACCTTCTTACACAGTCACATCTCCCTCTCTCTGTCTACAGCCCTGAAAAATTCTCCCCTTTCAAAGATTTATATAATTAGATTGGGCCCACAGGATAATCCAGGATAATCTCCCCATCTCAAGGGCTATACCCTTAATCATCTGGATAATTCCCTTTGCCATGTAAAGTAAAAAAAA
>NW_017732507.1:57027-65407 GCF_001890085.2 Hipposideros armiger | reverse complement strand
GGGGGGGGGGGGGGAGGAGCATTATTCAGCCAACCACACCCATCATTTCTCATTTTGTTTTAAGTAGATCTCTGAAAAATGATATATATTATGGAGAATTTTTACTACCCCAAATGTGAAAGTCTTTTTCTTTTAATAGATTTCTTCATTCTTTTACATTTACAAGATATTGGATCTTATATCTGTCACATTATTTTAGGTTTGCTTTTTTCAATAAATTTATAAACAATATAATATCTAATAAATAAACTAAAATATATCTTCAAATGTTTAGTGTTTTAGTGTTGTGATTGTTGTTGCCATGTTTTTCTCTCTCTTTTTAAAAAAATTTAAGTAGGATAATTGAATGACATACCAATATATTATGTCCTAGTGTATCAGAGAATATATTTCTGTTTCCTTCACATGTGTGCCGGTGTGACTGGTTTGGAATTCTTATATCACAATTTTCTCCTCAAAACTTACAAATTATTATATTGTATTCTAACTTATAATATTGAAGAGGATATATCTGAAACCTATCTGAATTTTATATAACATTTGATATATGTTTCTTTTATTCTGATGCTTGTATGATTCTTTGTCTTTAAAATTCAATGAGTTTTCTAAAATATTCACTTGATTGCTTTTCATTATGTGTGCCTGTCACATAATTTTATTTGTAGACATTAAACTTTCTTCAGAAATTGTTTTTTCTTCAATTTTAATTAGTTTTCCACAGGTATTTTTTTCCTTTAATTATACTAATTATGAATTTGAGCTATATATAAATCATACATTTTTTCTTATCACTTTCATCTCTGTTCCTTTTCTCTATATCCTGAAACATTTTTTTTCAACTATGGCTCACATCAATTATTATGTTTTTAGCAGTTTCAATTTTTTTATTATACTGCTTCTAATTTAGTTTTAGATCCTGTAATGATAGTCTCTGTTGTCCTAAATCTATTTCTCAGACATGCCAGAAACTTTTTCATCTCGTTTATTTTATTATCAGCATATTTTTACCTCTTATTTTACAGAACTTATACTTTAATTTCATGAAGAATATAAATTTATTCTGCCTCAAATATTCTGGTGATAGTCTACTTCCTGAAGTAAATCATTCTACATATGCTTTATAAAACCACCTTTTACATGTTGGTCAAGATTATATGTGGACTATTAATTTGTGGCAGATCAATAAGTTGATTCAGCAAGTAAAACATTTTATATTCTTTCATCAACCATTACCTAACATATTAATGATAAAAATATCATCCAGGTTCTAATTACTAGGTTCAAAAGAACTAGGAGGAAGCCAAAATAAAAGGAAATATAATATCTTAAAAAACTGATTTTTCTTTTCTTCTTAAAATAAGATAAAGGGGTCTGTAAACAGTAAAAAATAAAGTAGGGATAGGGTAAGAAAAAGAAGTGAGAGTTGGTAACGAGTGTGAAACTTTCCATGGTGGGGATGTAGGCCAAAGGGGCTGAGGGGGGTGTCTTACTTCTCCCCTGATGTTCTTGCTGCCAGTGATAGAGCAGGGGTGAGGAGAGAGCCGAGTGACCAAAGTGAACTAGGTTGGGGGCTCAGATTCAAATTATAGTCCATTCTAGATAATATTTTTTGTACTTCAACTCCAGGACTATGAAATACTATACAAGCTAAATTTATTTATTTCGATTCAGCTATTTTGTTTAACTCTGTTGTTTATTTGTTTGTTTGTTTGTTTGTTTAGCTGAGCCATCCTGCCACCTGTTGGCAGCTCAGCTGGGGCAGGACTCGAACCGCTGTTGCTCAGAGCTCACACTCTTGAGTGAGCTCTTAACCAACTGAGCCACTCGGCTGGCCCTGTTGTTTGTTTTAGTGGTTATTCATGTTTAGGTTGAGAACATGCTAAGCAATTCTAATATTTCCCTAAAAAATAGTGTAGGTGAACTCTTATAGCCCCTTCCTGTGATTTACGTAAGAGTTTATTTAAGACATTGATTTTATAGTATATGTTCAGTCATGCAACAATCTGAAGAAAGTTGGATAGTTTCAGCATAACAAAATTGTTTTAGTTGTATTTGATTCATTGTGTGCTTACCATGACTATTTTGATTTTGGTGGGGGTGGAGGCATTGGTAAACTCCCCCTTGTAGGTGAGGGTTCTGCTGTTTCTGGACTGTTCATTTATATTAAAATTAAACAACATTGTGGAGGAATTAGGTTAGGACAAAACTGAGCTTAATGGGTCTGAATGTAGTGTCACCTTTCTCACTTCGGTTGCCTTGGCTAGAGCTGGACTTTATAAAAATGGTTTCTAGTAGGCTATTTCCCATCTCTTCCATGGCCCAACCATATCTCTACATCCTTTCTGCCTGTAAAGAGGGCCTCTGTCATATTAGAACAATTTCACATCACTACTAAGAACCTGGGTTAAAGAAAGGAATAACCACAGATTGTGTCTCATAGCCATGTGTCATAAGAACATAAGGAATGTTACGAGGACCTTCATTCCTCCAAATTGGCGTATATTTTAGGGGTTTGCTGAAAAGTCTTCCCATAATTTCCTGCAGAGCTGCACTACTCTCTAGAAATGGGAATGGTGCCTTGTCCCCTGGTGCCTTCCTTGGAATTGGCTCCGTCTGATGACCTGGAGCACGTGGTTGGCACCATTCCATAATTTGAGCCCTGGTGAAGGTGTTTTATTTTCCCTTCTCATTTCTTTTCAGCAGTTTTAGATCAGCTTCTTCTGTGTCATCTATTACACCATGATCTTTCTCAGAATTCCCTCCTGCATGCTTTTCCATCATTAAAATATTTATATAACCTACCAAGACAACTCTGGGAACACAAGCAGGTCTGGAGGAAGGAGATTGGCAGGTTGCCTTAGCAACAGCATCTGGCAGTAGCAGCCGGCTGGGGCTTGCAGTGCTCTGATAGAGAGCACATCGGTGCAAACTTCACAAAGCTCAGAGCACAGTGGTTCCCTCAGCTGGGGCCTGTGGCATTTTGTCTGAATCCCCATGTTACCTCACTGTTCTCGTGACTATAAGCCAGAATGTGCTGTTTGACCTGAAACAGTCATATTTATCACACCACCACGTAGAAAAACTGCAGAGGCAACAGACATATCTCTACTCAGAAAAAAAATGAGCTTGGCGAAGTTCAGTCAACCTTGGGTGAAGTAATTGTAAAGCTTCAGGGTCAATCCAGAGCAATAAACTGAGTTCCCTATCATTGACGGTCCACTTACAATCACCTTTGCAATGATCTATGATAATAAGTCAGCTGAGCTGCCTATGGCAGCCACTCCTGAGTTTCAACAAGATTAATACCAGAACTTCACAAGTAAATGTAGGCATGCACAGGATGGAGACAGCCCCCCTCCGCACTTGAAGATAATGGTCATGTGAAGAAGAGAGCAATACAAGTCTTGGAGTAGAGTAAATAATGACATTACTTTAAAAAAAGTAATTTTAAGCTAAAGACTGACATGAGCAGATTTTCATTGTATAGTAATATGGACAATGAAAGGGTGAGGTTACATTTAGGGAGAAAAATTAAATCTCTGAATGTATTAAAACATTTTTATCAGTAAAGTCATATTTATTTAAGTGTTTTTGTTTCATTTTCCAAATTCAAAAAGTAATAACCCATCTTTCTATTAAGTAAAATAACTTTCAAATTGAGTTAATTATTCTATATTGATACACAGACCTGAAACATACATGTCCATAGTGAGAGTTTCAGGATGTTTCACTGTTTTAACTTGATATTCCTGATTATCGATTCCTATTTATATTAGAATATTTTAGTCTCATTTGTGACTAAGTGTTTTTGTGAAGTATCTGGGGGAGAACTCATTTGTCTTGTGCAATCAAAATAAAGAAAATCTCCTGCTTTTGAAGTGATTGGTTGACACGTGAAGGCCTACTAATAGTTCTGAAGATAAGATAATCATTTCATCAGATGAACTGCCTGTAAATAAACCTCTTTGAAAATAGTGCATTTGCAGTTTTGCTACCCCTCTCTGTTAATAATTTTCCACTAAGTCTATTTGATTTTTATGTTTCCCCAAAATAGTTTTTCAAATTGCAAGAAGTAATACATAGCTATTATAATAGTGCAAACCAGTTACACAAAGTGAAAACTAATAGTCTTGTCTTACACACGTTGAACACCACCTCCTGTGATAATCAGCATCAATGGTTGATTAGCCAGTGTTTAATACATTTTCCAGTTTTCCCACAAATATTAGTTAAAGTGTCAAGGTTGAAAACAATAGATAGAAACTACCTCCTTAAAAAAAAAAAAAGGAAAAGGAAAGAAAGCAAGAAAAAATAAAACAAAAGCTGCAAAGTGGATCTGACCTTGACAATCTGATCTTTTCACCTAATGGGGGAAAGGGGAGTGGGGGGAGGAGATAGCAAGGGTTTAAAGCAGCGGTTCTCAACCTTCCTAATGCCGCGACCCCTTAATATAGTTCCTCATGTTGTGGTGACTCCCCAACCATAAAATTATTTTCGTTGCTACTCTATAACTGTAATTTTGCTACTGTTATGAATCGTAATGTAAATATCTTTTGGTTTTCCAATGGTCTTAGGCGACCCCTGTGAAAGGGTCGTTCGACCACCAAAGGGGTCGCGACCCACAAGTTGAGAACCGCTGGTTTAAAGGAAAGTGTTCTTCTGAACAATGAGTCACCTTTAGTGGGGAGTGCTGTAGCATTTCCCCTCACCTCCTCTGGTGAGAGGGCAGATTGCCGCTTCCCCACCCTTCAAGCCAAGTGGACAGGGTTCTAGAGAGACTGGGAGTTCTTGCAACGAGGAGAGGTTGGTCCGCATCCCCCACTGTCTGCCTGATACGCTGGAGAAACATTTAGGCCCTCACTGTTATACTAGATGGAGCTCAGTGCAAGCCTTTGAGTGAGCAAAACATGAATCTCGTGGGTCCTGAAAGCATCCAGTCCCTGGACGTGAAGAAGCTGTCTCTGTCCTCCCTGGGGTATTCTTCAGGCAAAGCTTGGCTGGAGCAGTTACATAATGCAGACAATGGAAGAGGGCAACTGTGGCAGCAGCTTGACTCCCAGCATTTGAAAGGTTACATGGGCCACGTGGCCTCTGTGAAACGTAGCCTGACTTGCGCTACCTTTCCTGTGTTCAGCTAAAATAAAATGGAGACCAGGCTTGAAAACCTCCCAAGCAGATAAAACAATTTTTACCACATAAGCAAAATTAAATCAGCTTATTTCATGACCATACGTGAAACTTAACTTAGGTTATGGTAAATGCCTCTGATGATGATAAAATAAACATGTCATCTTCCTAAAATGACATATGATAACCACTCTTAACCAGTCCCCTGCTGTCTGGACAATCCCACTGCAGACAATGGTCATCATAAAGGTTAAAAACATCCTCTTTATCACTGTGCAGTCCATCCTGTAATGTCACACCTCTGAGCTTCATATTGATTTTGGATCTGAATACTCACAGTTTGTGAACAGTTCTTTTGTGCACAATAAACTCTTACTCCGTATTATTGTACTAATCTGGTCTTACATGTGACAAAAGCAACCACCTAGGAAAGAGTTTTGCTGATAAGATAACACCAGAAATGTGAAGTCATGGATGGCACCATCAAGAACAGAAGCTGGTGCAGAGGTTGTAGGGAGGGAGGCCACCAAGTGTCAGCCAGCAATGGCTTCCCCGATGTCAGAGCTGTGCTGCTCGGAGGCAACTGCAGGACCCCCAGCGCAGCTACACATCTGTGCTCAATGCAAAGTCATGGTCAAGTCTCCGTAATACCATGTGAGCCAGAAAAGCAAGACTCAGAAAGCTGTATGCACATGAGTCCCTGTGATGAAATTCAAAATCAAGCAAAGCTAAACAATATATTCTTTAGCCATAATATAGGTATATGAGATAACTCTTTTTTGAAAAAAAGAAAAAAAATGGCAAGCATAAAATTTAATATAGTGATCAGCTAGCTCTAGGAGAAAGGCAAGGAGACAAACTAGAGAACCACGTAGGTAGAAATAAGTTAATAATCATTGTTTAAGGTTTTGGCTTGGGTGGTAAGTTTGAGGGTACTCATTATGTTACTAAAAATAAATAAAATACACACTCAGATGAATAAACAGGCCCTTGCACAGGCCAATTATGTCAATGTTTTATAAACTAGGGGCTTCGATTGATCTATTTCTGTTCACCAGAGATGCCTATTAACAGTTGCCAATTATTCCATATGCATTCTAGCAGATAGTGTTAATTATGGCAGATAATAGTAATAAACTTGTATATACCTATACCAGTTCTAAGCTGAGCCTGTGCATTGACACATTAGGTCATGTGCTGCCCCCCAGCTGCCCCTCACTCAGCCTTTACCCTCAGCTCATGCTCCTGTGAACTCAGGGTTGTAGCTGGAATACACTGGTTTCACTTATTTGCCTCATATTAATTTCCCATTTGATGAATCATATGGGTTGAATGACTCTTCATTCAAACCAGTTTTGCCTGCTATAAGTTTCCCAGCGATTCCCCAAAAACCCTTCACTGGTTTCCAGGCTGACAAAGATGTCCTCATATTTCTTTGATCATTTATTCACATTTTGGAAGGTGGAACAAGTGGAAACCACAGGCTAAAATCACCATGTTTGTAGAAGACACCATCTCAATGCAAGTCTTACTCATGTTAAGGTTTTCTTTTTCATAAATGCTTAACTGAATAGGTCCAAGAACTAATCAATTATTATTGAATTCTTATTCAATAGAAGTAAGTTCTCTTCCTTCTCTGAGTTCTCTTCCTTCTTTGGGTAAATCTATTTCAAAGAGGTTTTTGAACTGAAGATACAGAACGGTCCTCTGCTTACCATCGTTTCCTATTCCCTAAGTTAGGAAGGGCTAGCAGGCTTCCGGTAGGTTCTTCTCCAGTTACCTGCACTGCTTTGTGGTGATCGTGGGAGGTGGTGTCCTCCTTCTATTCTCTTGTTTGCACTCAGTTGGAGCCATGGTGTTAATATATGAGCCAGCCTTCGAATTACACTCCCCGAGGGCCTTTAGTCTAGCCATTCCCTCTGGCAGGTATGCATTCCCCTCAGCTCTCTGTTTGCCTGACTCCTCCCCTTCTTTTAAATCTTTCTTCCATTTTCATCTTCTCAATGAAATCTACCCTTGCCTCCCCATTAATACCACGAATTGCCTTCTCATTCCCAAGACTCACAACACCCCTTATCCTGATTGAGTTTTTCTTTTGCTAAAGGACTTAATCGCTTTTTAATGTGCTGTATTATTTACTTATTTTTATGTTTACCATTATTTTATGAATCCTCCAATTAAAGTGTAGGGATCCTTGCATCTTTCATTTACTGATATATTGCAAGCGTTTAGAGGCCCACCTCACCTCCTGTGAGCACCCAATAAATTAGAATAGAATAAATATATGAAGTTCGTAGCATATCCATGGCAGCTTTCCCACTTCCTAGTGATGCTTGTTTTCCTTTTAATATTTTATAGTGAATACTCATTTCCACAGAACTCTGGAGTAGGAGAGCTATATCTTCTTAATGGAAGATTTTTCATGGCCAAGTAACCCAAATGAGTTTACATTCCCATCTTACCAAAATGCCTCATAACTTTATCATTTCTAAGCAGACCTAAATGATCTACATGCCTGATTAAGTGCCTTCCCTTCCCATCGGAAAGGCACAGGTTAAGCAAATTTATTATCAAAATAGGTTGTCATCTAGTTAGCATAGAAACAGAGCAAGAGGTGTAAGTTGGAGGACTTTAATCGCCTGTGGCATCAAATAACATTAGCCTGATGCATCAAGCCTTCCTCAAGGAGACACGCAGATACATATTTGTGCTGGTTCATTAGGGAAACCCCTTCTAGGCAGAAGAGTGCAGATACACTGTGATTTTCTGCTCACTCAACCCGACATTCGCAGATCCCCTCACCCTCTCATCCCAGAGCCTTGCTTGGTTAAGATGTCATCGCAGTCATGCATCCTCCGGTCTGCAGACACAAGATCTTCGTTCAATTTCTAGTATCTTCTAAAGTCTTTGTTAACACAGTTATAGGCAGCCTCATGGATTGTGTCATTTCTGCAGCAGATGATCTCATGTATTGTATTTGTATTCTCCACAATTCACTTTTAAAGGGTAATCTTAACTTTCAGTCAGGAAAGACATCACACCATTGCATTCATATTATTTTGACATTTACCTACTTTAAAGGGCTAATTTGTGGGTCACATCACCTACGTGTTAAAAAGTGCCCTAAAAAATGCTCATCTAAAATAGAAAATGTAATCCAAAAATTTATATGGAACCAAAAAAGACCACGAATAGCCACGGCAATCTTGAGAAATAAGAACAAAGTTGGGGGGATCACGCTTCCAGACATTAG